>NC_069501.1:197708892-197797153 GCF_027579735.1 Bombina bombina | reverse complement strand
ATTTAAATGTAATCACATCAGGTTCAGCTTGTTGAGAAATTTTCCCTGAATCTGAAATTTCTCCCTCAGACAAAACCTCCCTGGCCCCCTCAGACTGGTGTAGGGGCACTTCAGAACCAATATCATCAGCGTCCTCATGCTCTTCAGAGCAGTCGCGCTTTCGCTGATAAGTGGGCATTTTGGCTAAAATGTTTTTGATAGAATTATCCATTACAGCCGTTAATTGTTGCATAGTAAGGAGTATTGGCGCACTAGATGTACTAGGGGCCTCCTGTGTGGGCAAGACTGGTGTAGACGAAGGAGGGGATGATGCAGTACCATGCTTACTCCCCTCACTTGAGGAATCATCTTGGGCATCATTTTCTCTAAATTTTGTGTCACATAAATCACATCTATTTAAATGAGAAGGAACCTTGGCTTCCCCACATACAGAACACAGTCTATCTGGTAGTTCAGACATGTTAAACAGGCATAAACTTGATAACAAAGTACAAAAAACGTTTTAAAATAAAACCGTTACTGTCACTTTAAATTTTAAACTGAACACACTTTATTACTGCAAATGTGAAAAAGTATGAAGGAATTGTTCAAAATTCACCAAAATTTCACCACAGTGTCTTAAAGCCTTAAAAGTATTGCACACCAAATTTGAAAGCTTTAACTCTTAAAATAACGGAACCGGAGCCGTTTTTATATTTAACCCCTTTACAGTCCCTGGTATCTGCTTTGCTGAGACCCAACCAAGCCCAAAGGGGAATACGATACCAAATGACGCCTTCAGAAAGTCTTTTCTGTGTATCAGAGCTCCTCACACATGCATCTGCATGTCATGCTTCCTAAAAACAAGTGCGCAATAGAGGCGCGAAAATGAGGCTCTGCCTATGATTAGGGAAAGCCCCTAGAGGATAAGGTGTCCAATACAGTGCCTGCCGGTTATTTTACATAATTCCCAAGAATAAAATAATTCCTCAAAGCTATGAAGTATAAAATATGTTTATATATCAATCGTTTTAGCCCAGAAAATGTCTACAGTCTTAAAAGCCCTAATGAAGCCCTTTTTTTCTTATGTAATAAAAATGGCTTACCGGATCCCATAGGGAAAATGACAGCTTCCAGCATTGCATCGTCTTGTTAGAAATGTGTCATACCTCAAGCAGCAAAAGTCTGCTCACTGTTTCCCCCAACTGAAGTTAATTCCTCTCAACAGTCCTGTGTGGAAACAGCCATCGATTTTAGTAACGGTTGCTAAAATCATTTTCCTCTTACAAACAGAAATCTTCATCACCTTTCTGTTTCAGAGTAAATAGTACATACCAGCACTATTTTAAAATAACAAACTCTTGATTGAATAATAAAAACTACAGTTAAACACCAAAAAACTCTAAGCCATCTCCGTGGAGATGTTGCCTGTACAACGGCAAAGAGAATGACTGGGGAAGGCGGAGCCTAGGAGGGATCATGTGACCAGCTTTGCTGGGCTCTTTGCCATTTCCTGTTGGGGAAGAGAATATCCCACAAGTAAGGATGACGCCGTGGACCGGACACACCTATGTTGGAGAAAAATGACACACATACAAACAACTTCCGGTGACAAGTATGACGCCGGAAATGACTAAGAAATTTTTTGCGCCAAAAAAGTCCGTGCCAAGAATGACGCAATAAAATGAAGCATTTTCAGCCCCCGCGAGCCTAACAGCCCACAGGAAAAAAAGTCAAATTTTAAAGGTAAGAAAAATTTAATATTCAAATGCATTATCCCAAATAATGAAACTGACTGTCTGAAATAAGGAACGTTGAACATCCTGAGTCAAGGCAAATAAATGTTTGAATACATATATTTAGAACTTTATATAAAAGTGCCCAACCATAGCTTAGAGTGTCACAGAAAATAAGACTTACTTACCCCAGGACACTCATCTACATGTAGTAGAAAGCCAAACCAGTACTGAAACGAGAATCAGTAGAGGTAATGGTATATATAAGAGTATATCGTCGATCTGAAAAGGGAGGTAAGAGATGAATCTCTACGACCGATAACAGAGAACCTATGAAATAGACCCCGTAGAAGGAGATCATTGAATTCAAATAGGCAATACTCTCTTCACATCCCTCTGACATTCACTGCACGCTGAGAGGAAAACCGGGCTCCAGCCTGCTGCGGAGCGCATATCAACGAAGAATCTAGCACAAACTTACTTTACCATCTCCACGGGAGGCAAAGTTTGTAAAACTGGGGGGGCGTGTCCAAGCAGCGACTCAGAGCTGTCGCATTCTTCCTGGGCTCTGAAGGAAAATGCAATAAACTGCCGATTATTGTATTAAATTTCCAGCAAATATCTATAATATGATTACCTTTGTGTTATCCTACATATTTTACAGCTAGATACAGAAGAAATTGCTGTATTGATGAGATCAGAGACGGAACTGGACAATAGAGGCCTGTAGTCGCGGCACATTTGCAGGCAACGTTCCCCCCCCGGACCTCCGGGGTACTTTGCTGGAACTGGCTGCACATACTACACTTGCTAGTGATAGAGGCTACTTGAGCTTATATTGACTTTCGGGAAAATACACAGGACTCATACTTGACATTATACCGCTAAACGGTGAGCAATAACAGGGATCTCGACAGATAACATGTGGGCCGACAACTTTTCTGGCGGGTCCGACCTCCATTTTCTTAAAATCGAGCATATGCTGCAAAATATGATGGACAAGGCGCCGACAGAACAAGATCTGCAGCTCCTGATAAACAGATTACCGCCTGTTAAAATGATGGTAGCAGCACCGCTACACTTACCAGAACACAGATCGGTCCCGACCTTGCAGAGAGAGGATAGCGATCAAATAGGCACAGCGGCGAGCGGGAGAGCAAAACAGTTGGATCCTGACCACGCAACATCCCTCATATCGGCTACACTGGGTGACAGATCTGCAAAGAGGGCTCACTGTCCCCACCAAGTCCCAACAGATGGAAGGCGTATCAAAATTCTCCCTGGAACTGATTATTTGCTGAATCCGGGATCCCCGCCTGACAAGAAAATTAATCTATCTGAGGCACACTCCGTTACTGGTTCCAGCAGATTGCTTCTTGCAATACCGCTTACCTCAGACCCTACAGGACCAGTGGGGCCGAAGCTGCTGCTGCGGGGATTTGAGGGGGTCCCCCGGGCGGCAGAAGACCTCAACGCTTTACACACCGTGGACACCACTGTGATTGCAGATGGAGCTCCGGAATCCATGTTGTGGACTAGAGCTTTCAACTTACGACAATGTTCGCTGCGAACCTGGATCCGACTAGAGCCACCATACCTCAATCTAACTAAGTCACATCTTGAACGGGCGAGGATGCTTAAACAACCCTGCTCAGATACCCTCATGGAGATCGTGTCCCACAAGACTATACACCCATATATGGGGAGATCCCAACAAGGATTTTACCATAGCGCTCGATACCCGGGCACATCTGATATATATAACCGCCCAACTTGCCACTTTAAAATGAAAGATCGCTGGCCAAGAGGAACCCTGGTAATTTACTAGATGGACATATAAAGCGATCCCCTGTTGTGCGAATTTTGCAGTTGTTTTGTGTGTTTGAGCATTTTTCGGTTGTCTACCATGTGGGCTCTGTCTATAAAATGGCGCTGATCCCACCATTATTGCTGATATAATTACATAGCCACCGGGGTCACTAGTTTCGCATTATTGAATTAGTATTTACCTTAGGCTTTTAGAAGTTTTGTGTTTCTGCCCTCTGAGTTGTGCATCGATCAAGTGCATGCTGCTGACTGTGTTTAATCCTTCCCCAAGCTAGCATTACAAGAAGTAACTTAACTAAGTGCGGCTTATTATGTCCCACTCCTTAATTATTCACGGTCACATTGTCCAATATAAACCAATGTCTCCTTTAGGGGTTAGGGGGGGCCCCTGGGGTAATCAATGTTATAATACACAATATGCAGGGTAGGTGCTGACAGGATCTTTGAGCTACTAACCCACGATCTGTAACTGACATATGGCTGCCGTCCAGACCTGGCGGTCCACGGCCGGGGCTGCTGGGTGGACATAGGCAACTCAGGTACCTGAGATACACAAAGCCTTATATTTTATTTACAGAAGGAATCACGCAGTGCATTTGCTCTAATGCTGCAACTCTATCCCTACAAATGTTATGAATATGGAATTTATAAACAGGGTGACTGACATAACTGTAAAAGTTTGTTGTTTGTTTTCTAAGTATAAAATTACTACGGCATCACATGTATGGATCTCAAGCTCCCTTCCTGTAACAAGAGCCCATTTACTGATATTCTGTAATTTTAAGATACTCAGTGCACTAGTTCTAGGATTAGCGTCTAACAATATATCTGAATAGTTTTATGCTAACAGTGTTTAAATAGTTGGATGCAGTTTGTTTTATTCTATGCTTACTTTTCATCAATTCTTTGATATGTATAAATCCCCTGGATCTGACTCAGACTATGCCTTTAGATCCAAGAGTGATCTATTATCTTGCTATAAGGGGAAAAGAAAGGACTGTAGCTAACTGCAAACATATACGACCTAATATGATATGTATATTTGAAGATTTGCTCTATCTAAGTTATTGTTTTTTGTATATCTTTTGTCCTTAATAAAAATGTTTAAAAAAAAAAAAAGTAATCAAATTTACACATATTCAGTCTGAAAATGTGATAAATTACAAACTATCACGTGGTCTTCACATAAATATACAAATGTTTACATGGTGCACAATACATGTTCAGATGTATCCATTATCTGTTGTTTTTTTTGCTACATTTCTTTACAAATAAAGATGAAAACGTGACCATAATGGACACGGATTGCTCCAAAAAAAAAAAAAAAAAAAGTTTGTAAAACTGATTTGTGGGTGTGGTGAGGGGTGTATTTATAGGCATTTTGAGGTTTGGGAAACTTTGCCCCTCCTGGTAGGAATGTATATCCCATACGTCACTAGCTCATGGACTCTTGCTAATTACATGAAAGAAATATAAATTAACCTATGGAGTGATACTAAGTGTTATTGAACTATCAAACTGTTACAAATGAAACTAAAATAAGATTGTAAGAGCAATAGACTTAACCTTAAAGGGATAGTAAAGTCCAAATGAAACTTTCATGATTCAGATAGGGCATGCAATTTTAAACAACTTTCTAGTTGAATTTTATCATCAAATTTGCTTTGTTCTCTTGTTATTCTTAGTTGAAAGCTAAACCTAGGTCGACTCATATGCTAATTTCAAAGCCCTTGAAGGTAGCCTCTTATCTGAATGCATTTTACAGTTTTTCACAGCTAGAGGGCGTTAGTTCATGTGTTTCAGATAGATAAAACTGTGCTCATGCATGTAAGTAAAGTTATTTAAGAGTCAGCACTAATTGCCTGAAATGCAAGTCTGTCAAAAGATCTTTGATAAGGAGGCAGTCAGCAGAAGCCTAGATACAAGGTAATTACAGAGGTAAAAAGTATATTTCTATATCAGTGTTGGTCATGCAACTGGGGAATGGTAAATAAAGGGATTATCTTTCTTTTTAAATAATAACTTTTTTGGTGTTTACTATCCCTTTAACATTAGAATCAAATATAACTAAATTAAATATAACATTCTTCAGACATCACTCAAATGATTGAATATGTTATAAATATTTTGCTTACCCACAAGCAACAGGTTATGAAAATAGTAATTAGATAATGCCAGTCCTGTCCAACACCAAATATAGTAAAAAAATATATTTACAAATCCTGTCTCCAAAAATTGATCACATCCCAATAAATATTGAAATCATGGACTTTCCTAGTTTTAAGTTGAAAATTCAAAAAACTTCTCTGTGCAATCATATAGCTACCTCTAGGTGATCTACAGACCCATTATATCACTTGCTACTTAAAAGTGAACACAACTTGATTATGTTTAAAGATTAAATGCCTTGCTAAATCTTAGCAGTCATCACCTGTATGAATATTTTTCTAGTGTTCCCTAATCCTCACACGGACCTCCCTTGCGGTGCAACCAACATATTGGTTACATTGTACACATTCAACCAAACATATCACAAAGGTGGTCCTACAATTGGAACAACTAGTTAAATCATAATCTCTTTGAGTGACCTTGGACTGGAATTAGGAAGCAACCTTAGAATGGCTACAAGCTATATATTTAGTAACAAACAAAAAATCTCAAAAAGAAACTGGATGCGCCTCCCTACAATATTCTGATCCCTGTGATATAGAGTGAACAAATGTAAGTACTATGTAAAATGTCCTTCAAAAGATATATATAACACAGGACCTCTGAGCCGTGAAGTTGTGGGACTCGCTGGTGATAAAATGAGTCTATTGCCTGTGGTAGCTATCTGAATGGCTTGTGAAAGTTCAGCAGGCCCAACTGGCACTTTCTAAGTGGTGTCTAATTTGTGAGTACATTGTGATTATTTTTCTCAAATTTTTTATCTAGTGATATTGCACCATTGCAGTGCCTTCTCTTTCCTTTCTAGTATATATTTAGTAAAATTACATTTAGGGGCCTATCTATCAAGCTCCGAATGGAGCTTGATGCCCTGTGTTTCTGGCGAGCCTGCAGGCTCGCGAGAAACAGCAGTTATGAATTAGCGGTCACAAAGACCGCTGCTCCATAACCCTGTCCGCCTGCTCTGAGCAGGCGGACAGGAATCGCCGGAAATAAACCCGATCGAGTACGATCGGGTTGATTGACACCTTCCTGCTGGTGGCCGATTGGCCGCGATTCTGCAGGGGGCGGGTTTGCACCAGCAGCTCTTGTGAGCTGCTGGTGCAATGCTGAATATGGAGAGCGTATTGCTCTCCGCATTCAGCGAGGTCTTGCGGACCTGATCCGCACTGTCGGATCAGGTCCGCAAGACCTTTGTTAAATAGAGGCCTTATAGTGTACCTGAAATCAGAGCCATCTACTGGTCCCATGTGCTTGTTTCACTATATGGCAAGTTTTGCAACAATGATATACATTAGCAAGAGCACTAGATGGCAGCACTATTTCCTGTCATGTAGTGCTCCAGACATATGCACGCTACCTATCTAGATATCTTTTCATCAAAGAATAACATGAGAACAAAGCAAATTTGATAATAGAAGTAAATTGGAAACTTTTCTAAAATTGTATTCTCTTTCTAAATCAAGAAAGAAATATTTTGGGTTTCATGTCCCTTAAAGTCTGTCCTCAGCCTTTCGAATTAGTGTCTATTGATGATTTGACAAATATCAAGAAATCACGGACTATGAGTAGTGATAAAACAGGTTTGGTATTGTCAAATCTGGCTTGGTTAGTGGGAGGCTTCACTTTTTTAAGCAGCAATGTTCTGTCATGTGTACTCACTTACAAAAACGCTTTACTGATCACCTTATTTGAGCACCCTCATTAGATAAGTTGAGATTTCAAGATCTCACTTTCTCATAAGAAATCACTGTCCAGCAAGCAATTGCGCTTTAATCTTATAAATTGTCCTTTAGCCACCACAAAACATTTATATTTGGGGGTGGCTACTTCTAGCATGCAAAATGGCATTAGACATAATTGGTTTTCTATATAGAAATGTTTTAAATCTCTGGAGGGTAATATCCCCCTCTAGAGTAGCATCCAAGTAAGGACTACTCATTTTGTTCAAATGGTGGGTTAATTCTAAGCCAACGTGATTGCTATTAAGATAAGTCACAAACTGAACAAAAGTTTATCAATAAATATTTTGAAGATCTTGGTGAAGCGTTTAAAGGGATTTCAATCTCCAAAGACATGGGGTAAAGCTCCCACCAACATATATATATATAAAATAATATTGCTTTATTTAAGAGTCTACTAATCCAGCGTTATTCTCTTTACGAATCCATGCTGTGGAGGTTATTTGTGGGATCACCATCCCAGACATATCCCCCACGCCACCGGCTAAAAGGAGGAGCCTATGGATATGGTGGCATTCACTTGCCCCTCTGCTGCTTTGGAGGAAGCCTGCTAGAGAAGAGCGTTCAGTCTGTTGAAGAACAAAGCCTTACAATACCTACTGAACAGTGCGGGAACCTAGATTGTAAGGGTGTTAAGAGAAAGAGTGCCCTACCTATGGTAAGTCAAGATGGAGAGAATCCACATTTAGTGGTATGTGATAGTTTTGTGACCTTCAAGAAGGGGTTATCTGTGTTTGTGTATATAAAGCAACTAAGCATTTTATACTCCTACTTTACGTACAGCTTATAAACTAACATATGTATTTAGACATTCCTCTCACACGTTGAGCCATTTCACAGGAGGAACTGTGTTCACCTTCTTGAGAAAAAGCAACCAAGTACAAGGACATTTGAATCAGATCTGCATACTAAGTCTTGCAAGGCCACCCTGGAGAAAAGTGAATAACTGAAGAATCCTGAGACCCGGCACAATTTCAGGGCAGCTTGTTATTTAAACAAGAGGCCATGAGATTTATCTCTTGTAAGCCCCAGAATCTACCAATCTGGTCGAAAATCTCCTGGCTCAGAGCTCATTCTCCGAGATGAAGGTACTGACTACTGAGAATTTCCACATCCCAATTGTTCACTCCCAGTATGTGAGAAGCTAAGCTCATGCAATGATGAAATTCTTCCCATTTGATAATGCGGGACACTTCCGCAGTTCTGCTAGGTAATTGATGTAAAACCACTGCTGTGACACTGGAATTGGAGAAATGATTCCTGCCTGAGGTTGTGCCAACTATGAAGAGCCCTGAAGATTTTGCTTCAGGGCTCTTCATAGTTTTAGGATGTTTATTGGTTACTAACCTCCAGAAGAGGCCAAACATCTAGCATATTCTGAGATTCCCAGAAACTGCACTCCAAACTGTTAGGCTTGCATCTGTGGAGATCACTACCCATGCCAGTTAGATAACCGAGGCCCCCTGGACAAGGGATTGTCCATTTTTGGTTCACAATTTCGGTTGCCCTTGCTGATTGGTGGATAAATGCTGTCCAGGGTCTGAACCAAAATTTTGTTTGGCTCCTTAGCTTAGATGCATTCTTTTTCAAATAAAGATAGCAAGAGAACAAAGAAAAATGGTTAATATGAGTAAATTAGAAAGTTGCTTAAAATTGCATGCGCTATCTGAATCATGAAATATAAATTTTGGGTTTAGTATCCCTTTAATTGGATGCTTGTCTGTGGAAGGGGAGTCATCCACTTCCAAAGCAATTAAAACTTCCCATAATAGAGGATAATTATCCTCAAGTCTCAAAATAAAGGATACATCCTCTGCCAATTTTTCAGGATTGGGGTGCTGAATTTCTTGTAGATTTTTCTTCAGAAGAGGAATCTTTATATTCAAATGTATCTCTCTTCTTTGCAGAGTATTTAGACAGGTCGCTCTTAAGGGATGTCACTGATGGGCTGAATACCTGGTAAGGGGTAAAATTATGAGGGAATTGCAATTTTAGGGGGTTAGCAAAGTCCAAAGACGAGCTGCACCAGTTTGATCCATAGTAAATTATAGAGAATGCAGTAAGGATAAATGCTGCTTAACTGAGATAGCACAAAAAAAAACACACACAAAAACCTAAACCCAAACGTGTACTATCACTTTAGACCACTGTTTTTCAAACCTGTCCTCAGGCCTCCCTAACAGACCATATTTTGAGGATATCGGAACTGGAGCACAGGTAAAAACATAATTTATGCTTACCTGATAAATTTATTTCTCTTGTAGTGTAGTCAGTCCACGGGTCATCCATTACTTATGGGATTATATCTCTCCCCAACAGGAAGTTGCAAGAGGATCACCCAAGCAGAGCTGCTATATAGCTCCTCCCCTCACATGTCATATCCAGTCATTCGACCGAAACAAGACGAGAAAGGAGAAACCATAGGGTGCAGTGGTGACTGGAGTTTAATTAAAATTTAGGTCTGCCTTAAAAAACAGGGCGGGCCGTGGACTGACTACACTACAAGAGAAATAAATTTATCAGGTAAGCATAAATTATGTTTTCTCTTGTTAAGTGTAGTCAGTCCACGGGTCATCCATTACTTATGGGATACCAATACCAAAGCTAAAGTACACGGATGATGGGAGGGACAAGGCAGGAACTTTAAACGGAAGAAACCACTGCCTGAAGCACCTTTCTCCCAAAAACAGCCTCCGAAGAAGCAAAAGTGTCAAATTTTGAAAATTTTGAAAAAGTGTGAAGTGAAGACCAAGTTGCAGCCTTGCAAATCTGTTCAACAGAGGCCTCATTTTTAAAGGCCCAGGTGGAAGCCACAGCTCTAGTGGAATGAGCTGTAATTCTTTCAGGAGGCTGCTGTCCAGCAGTCTCATAGGCTAAACGTATTATGCTACGAAGCCAAAAGGAGAGAGAGGTACCCGAAGCCTTTTGACCTCTCCTCTGTCCCGAGTAAACGACAAACAGGGAAGAAGTTTGACGAAAATCTTTAGTTGCCTGTAAATAGAACTTCAGGGCACGGACTACGTCCAGATTATGCAAAAGTCGTTCCTTCTTTGAAGAAGGGTTAGGACATAATGATGGAACAACAATCTCTTGATTGATATTCCTGTTAGAAACCACCTTAGGTAAAAACACAGGTTTAGTACGCAGAACTACCTTGTCTGAATGGAAAATCAGATAAGGAGAATCACAGTGTAGGGCAGATAACTCAGAGACTCTTCGAGCCGAGGAAATAGCCATCAAAAACAGAACTTTCCAAGATAACAGCTTAATATCAATGGAATGGAGGGGTTCAAACGGAACACCTTGAAGAACTTTAAGAACTAAGTTTAAGCTCCACGGCGGAGCAACAGTCTTAAACACAGGCTTAATCCTAGCCAAAGCCTGACAAAAAGCCTGAACGTCTGGAACATCTGCCAGACGTTTGTGTAACAGAAGAGACAGAGCAGAAATCTGTCCCTTTAATGAACTAGCAGATAAACCCTTTTCTAAACCCTCTTGTAGAAAGGACAAAATCCTAGGAATCCTAACTTTACTCCATGAGTAACTCTTGGATTCACACCAATATAAGTATTTACACCATATTTTATGGTAAATTTTTCTGGTAACAGGTTTCCGAGCCTGTATTAAGGTATCAATAACTGACTCCGAGAAGCCACGCTTTGATAGAATCAAGCGTTCAATCTCCATGCAGTCAGCCTCAGAGAAATTAGATCTGGATGGTTGAAAGGACCCTGAATTAGAAGGTCCTGTCTCAGAGGTAGAGACCATGGTGGACAGGACGACATGCCCACTAGATCTGCATACCAGGTCCTGCGTGGCCATGCACGTGCTATCAGAATTACTGATGCTCTCTCCTGTTTGATCTTGGCAATCAGCCGAGGAAGCAGCGGAAATGGTGGAAACACATAAGCCATGTTGAAACCCCAAGGGGCTGCTAGAGCATCCATCAGCGCCGCTCTCGGGTCCCTGGACCTGGATCCGTAGCAAGGAAGTTTGGCATTCTGTCGAGAAGCCATGAGATCCAGTTCCGGTTTGCCCCAACGATGAATTAGTTGAGCAAAGACCTCCGGATGAAGTTCCCACTCCCCCGGATGAAAAGTCTGACGACTTAGAAAGTCCGCCTCCCAGTTCTCCACACCTGGGATATAGATCGCCGACAGGTGGCAAGAGTTGGACTCTGCCCAGCGAATTATCTTTGATACTTCCAACATCGCTAGGGAACTCCTGGTTCCCCCTTGATGGTTGATGTAAGCCACAGTCGTGATATTGTCCGACTGAAATCTGATGAACCTCAGTGTTGCCAACTGAGGCCAAGCTAGAAGAGCATTGAATATCGCTCTTAATTCCAGAATATTTATTGGGAGGAGTTTCTCCTCCTGAGTCCACGATCCCTGAGCCTTCAGGGAGTTCCAGACTGCGCCCCAACCTAGAAGGCTGGCATCTGTTGTTACAATCGTCCAATCTGGCCTGCGAAAGGTCATCCCTTTGGACAGATGGAGTCGAGAAAGCCACCAGAGAAGAGAATCCCTGGTCTCTTGATCCAGATTTATTAGAGAGGACAAATCTGAGTAATCCCCATTCCACTGACTGAGCATGCATAATTGCAGCGGTCTGAGATGCAGGCGCGCAAATGGTACTATGTCCATTGCTGCTACCATTAAGCCGATTACTTCCATGCACTGGGCTACTGACAGGTGTGGAATGGAATGAAGGGCACGGCAAGCATTTAGAAGTTTTGATAACCTGGCCTCCGTCAGGTAAATTTTCATCTCTACAGAATCTATAAGAGTCCCTAAGAAGGGAACCCTTGTGAGTGGTAATAGAGAACTCTTTTCCACGTTCACCTTCCACCCATGCGACCTCAGAAATGCCAGAACTATCTCTGTATGAGACTTGTCAGTTTGAAAACTTGACGCTTGTATCAGAATGTCGTCTAGGTACGGAGCCACCGCTATGCCTCGCGGTCTTAGTACCGCCAGAAGTGAGCCCAGAACCTTTGTAAAGATTCTTGGGGCCGTAGCTAACCCGAAGGGAAGAGCTACAAACTGGTAATGCCTGTCTAGGAAGGCAAATCTTAGATACCGATAATGATCCTTGTGAATCGGTATGTGAAGGTAGGCATCCTTTAAGTCCACTGTGGTCATGTACTGACCCTCTTGGATCATGGGTAGGATGGTTCGAATAGTTTCCATTTTGAATGATGGAACTCTTAGGAACTTGTTTAGGATCTTTAAGTCCAAGATTGGTCTGAAGGTTCCCTCTTTCTTGGGAACCACAAACAGATTTGAATAAAATCCTTGCCCTTGTTCCGACCGCGGAACTGGGTGGATCACCCCATTAATAAGAGGTCTTGTACACAGCATAGAAACGCCTCTTTCTTTATTTGGTTTGCTGATAACCTTGAAAGATGAAATCTCCCTTGTGGAGGAGAAGCTTTGAAGTCCAGAAGATATCCCTGAGATATGATCTCCAACGCCCAGGGATCCTGGACATCTCTTGCCCAAGCTTGGGCAAAGAGAGAAAGTCTGCCCCCCACTAGATCCGTTTCCGGACAGGGGGCCCTTACTTCATGCTGTCTTAGGGGCAGCAGCAGGTTTTCTGGCCTGCTTGCCCTTGTTCCAAGACTGGTTGCCTTTCCAACCCTGTCTGTAACGAGTAGCAGTCCCTTCCTGTTTTGGGGCGGAGGAAGTTGATGCTGCTCCTGCCTTGAAATTACGAAAGGCACGAAAATTAGACTGTTTGGCCTTTGATTTGGCCCTGTCCTGAGGAAGGGAGTGACCCTTACCTCCAGTAATGTCAGCAATAATTTCTTTCAAGCCGGGCCCGAATAAGGTTTGCCCTTTGAAAGGAATATTAAGCAATTTAGATTTAGAAGTTACATCTGCTGACCAGGATTTAAGCCATAGCGCTCTGCGCGCCTGGATGGCGAATCCGGAGTTCTTAGCTGTTAGTTTGGTTAAATGCACCACGGCATCCGAAACAAATGCATTAGCTAGCTTAAGGGCTTTAAGCTTGTTCATAATCTCATCCAATGGAGCTGTGCGAATAGCCTCTTCCAGAGACTCAAACCAGAATGCCGCCGCAGCAGTGAAAGGCGCAATGCATGCAAGGGGCTGAAATATAAAACCTTGTTGAAAAAACATTTTCTTAAGGTAACCTTCTAATTTTTTATCCATTGGATCTGAGAAAGCACAACTATCCTCCACCGGGATAGTGGTACGCTTGGCTAAAGTAGAAACTGCTCCCTCCACCTTAGGGACCGTCTGCCATAAGTCTCGTGTGGTGGCGTCTATTGGGAACATTTTTCTAAATATCGGAGGAGGGGAAAAAGGCACACCGGGTCTATCCCACTCCTTGCTAATAATCTCTGTAAGCCTTTTAGGTATAGGAAAAACGTCAGTACACACCGGTACCGCATAGTATTTATCCAGCCTACATAATTTCTATGGGATTGCCACCGTGTCGCAATCATTCAGAGCCGCTAAAACCTCCCCTAGCAATACACGGAGGTTCTCAAGCTTAAATTTAAAAACAGAATTTATGCTTACCTGATAAATTACTTTCTCCAACGGTGTGTCCGGTCCACGGCGTCATCCTTACTTGTGGGATATTCTCTTCCCCAACAGGAAATGGCAAAGAGTCCCAGCAAAGCTGGTCACATGATCCCTCCTAGGCTCCGCCCACCCCAGTCATTCGACCGACGGACAGGAGGAAATATATATAGGAGAAACCATATGATACCGTGGTGACTGTAGTTAGAGAAAATAATTCATCAGACCTGATTAAAAAACCAGGGCGGGCCGTGGACCGGACACACCGTTGGAGAAAGTAATTTATCAGGTAAGCATAAATTCTGTTTTCTCCAACATTGGTGTGTCCGGTCCACGGCGTCATCCTTACTTGTGGGAACCAATACCAAAGCTTTAGGACACGGATGAAGGGAGGGAGCAAATCAGGTCACCTAAATGGAAGGCACCACGGCTTGCAAAACCTTTCTCCCAAAAATAGCCTCCGAAGAAGCAAAAGTATCAAATTTGTAAAATTTGGCAAAAGTGTGTAGTGAAGACCAAGTCGCTGCCTTACATATCTGGTCAACAGAAGCCTCGTTCTTGAAGGCCCATGTGGAAGCCACAGCCCTAGTGGAGTGAGCTGTGATTCTTTCAGGAGGCTGCCGTCCGGCAGTCTCATAAGCCAATCGGATAATGCTTTTAAGCCAAAAGGAAAGAGAGGTAGAAGTCGCTTTTTGACCTCTCCTTTTACCAGAATAAACAACAAACAAGGAAGATGTTTGTCTGAAATCTTTAGTAGCCTCTAAATAGAATTTTAGAGCACGGACTACGTCCAAATTGTGTAACAAACGTTCCTTCTTTGAAACTGGATTCGGACACAAAGAAGGTACAACTATCTCCTGGTTAATATTTTTGTTGGAAACAACTTTCGGAAGAAAACCAGGCTTAGTACGCAAAACCACCTTATCTGCATGGAACACCAGATAGGGCGGAGAACACTGCAGAGCAGATAACTCTGAAACTCTTCTAGCAGAAGAAATTGCAACCAAAAACAAAACTTTCCAAGATAATAACTTAATATCTACGGAATGTAAGGGTTCAAACGGAACCCGTTGAAGAACTGAAAGAACTAGATTTAGACTCCAGGGAGGAGTCAAAGGTCTGTAAACAGGCTTGATCCTAACCAGAGCCTGAACAAATGCTTGAACATCTGGCACAGCTGCCAGTCTTTTGTGAAGTAAAACAGATAAAGCAGAGATCTGTCCCTTCAGAGAACTTGCAGATAATCCTTTCTCCAAACCTTCTTGTAGAAAGGATAGAATCTTAGGAATTTTTATCTTGTTCCATGGGAATCCTTTAGATTCACACCAACAGATATATTTTTTCCATATTTTATGGTAAATTTTTCTAGTTACAGGCTTTCTAGCCTGAATCAGAGTATCTATTACAGAATCTGAAAACCCACGCTTTAATAAAATCAAGCGTTCAATCTCCAAGCCGTCAGTTGGAGGGAAACCAGATTCGGATGTTCGAATGGACCCTGAACAAGAAGGTCCTGTCTCAAAGGTAGCTTCCATGGTGGAGCCGATGACATATTCACCAGGTCTGCATACCAAGTCCTGCGTGGCCACGCAGGAGCTATCAAGATCACCGAGGCCCTCTCCTGATTGATCCTGGCTACCAGCCTGGGGATGAGAGGAAACGGTCGGAATACATAAGCTAGGTTGAAGGTCCAAGGTGCTACTAGTGCATCTACTAGGGTCGCCTTGGGATCCCTGGATCTGGACCCGTAGCAAGGAACCTTGAAGTTCTGACGAGACGCCATCAGATCCATGTCTGGAATGCCCCATAATTGAGTTATTTGGGCAAAGATTTCCGGATGGAGTTCCCACTCCCCCGGATGGAATGTCTGACGACTCAGAAAATCCGCTTCCCAATTTTCCACTCCTGGGATGTGGATCGCAGACAAGTGGCAGGAGTGATCCTCCGCCCATTGAATTATCTTGGTCACTTCTTTCATCGCCAGGGAAGTCCTTGTTCCCCCCTGATGATTGATATATGCAACGGTCGTCATGTTGTCTGACTGAAACCTTATGAATTTGGCCTTTGCTAGTTGAGGCCAAGCTCTGAGAGCATTGAATATCGCTCTCAGTTCCAGAATGTTTATCGGGAGAAGAGACTCTTCCCGAGACCATAGACCCTGAGCTTTCAGGGATTCCCAGACCGCGCCCCAGCCCACTAGGCTGGCGTCGGTCGTGACAATGACCCACTCTGGTCTGCGGAAGCTCATTCCCTGTGACAGATTGTCCAGGGTCAGCCACCAACGGAGTGAATCTCTGGTCTTTTGATCTACTTGAATCATCGGAGACAAGTCTGTATAATCCCCATTCCACTGTCTGTGCATGCACAGTTGTAATGGTCTTAGATGAATTCGTGCAAAAGGAACTATGTCCATTGTTGCAACCATCAATCCTATTACTTCCATGCACTGCGCTATGGAAGGACGAGGAACAGAATGAAGTACTTGACAAGAGCTTAGAAGTTTTGATTTTCTGACCTCTGTCAGAAAAATCCTCATTTCTAAGGAATCTATTATTGTTCCCAAGAAGGGAACTCTTGTTGACGGGGACAGAGAACTTTTTTCTTTGTTCACCTTCCATCCGTGAGATCTGAGAAAGGCTAGGACGATGTCCGTATGAGCCTTTGCTTTTGACAGGGACGACGCTTGAATCAGGATGTCGTCCAAGTAAGGTACTACTGCAATGCCCCTTGGTCTTAGAACCGCTAGAAGGGACCCTAGTACCTTTGTGAAAATCCTTGGAGCAGTGGCTAATCCAAATGGAAGTGCCACAAACTGGTAATGCTTGTCCAGAAAAGCGAACCTTAGGAACTGATGATGTTCCTTGTGGATAGGAATATGTAGGTACGCATCCTTTAAATCCACGGTAATCATAAATTGATTTTCCTGGATAGTAGGTAGGATCGTTCGAATAGTTTCCATTTTGAACGATGGTACCCTGAGAAATTTGTTTAGGATCTTTAGATCCAAAATTGGTCTGAATGTTCCCTCTTTTTTGGGAACTATGAACAGATTGGAATAAAATCCCATTCCTTGTTCTCTTATTGGAACTGGATGTATCACTCCCATCTTTAACAGGTCTTCTACACAATGTAAGAATGCCTGTCTCTTTATTTGGTTTGAAGATAATTGAGACCTGTGGAACCTTCCCCTTGGGGGTAGTTCCTTGAATTCCAGGAGATAACCTTGAGAAACTATTTCTAGCGCCCAAGGATCCTGAACATCTCTTGCCCAAGCCTGAGCAAAGAGAGAAAGTCTGCCCCCCACTAGATCCGGTCCCGGATCGGGGGCTATCCCTTCATGCTGTTTTGGTAGCAGTGGTAGGCTTCTTGGCCTGCTTACCCTTGTTCCAGCCTTGCATTGGTTTCCAGGCTGGTTTGGGTTGTGAAGTATTACCCTCTTGCTTAGAGGATACAGAATTAGAGACTGGTCCGTTTCTGCGAAAGGGACGAAAATTAGGCTTATTATTAGCCTTAAAAGACCTATCCTGTGGGAGGGCGTGGCCCTTTCCCCCAGTGATGTCTGAAATAATCTCTTTCAAATCAGGTCCAAATAATGTTTTACCTTTGAAAGGAATGTTAAGCAATTTTGTCTTGGAAGACACATCCGCTGACCAAGACTTTAGCCAAAGCACTCTGCGCGCCACAACAGCAAACCCTGAATTTTTCGCCGCTAATCTAGCTAATTGCAAAGCGGCATCTAAAACAAAAGAGTTAGCCAATTTAAGTGCTTGAACTCTGTCCATAACCTCCTCATACGAAGATTCTTTACTGAGCGATTTTTCTAGTTCCTCAAACCAGAAACACGCTGCCGTAGTGACAGGAACAATGCATGAAATTGGTTGTAAAAGGTAACCTTGCTGTACAAAAATCTTTTTAAGCAAACCCTCTAATTTCTTATCCATAGGATCTTTGAAAGCACAACTATCTTCGATAGGAATAGTAGTGCGTTTGTTTAGAGTAGAAACCGCCCCCTCGACCTTGGGGACTGTCTGCCATAAGTCCTTTCTGGGGTCGACTATAGGAAATAATTTCTTAAATATAGGGAGGGGAACAAAAGGTATGCCGGGCCTTTCCCACTCTTTATTTACTATGTCCGCCACCCGCTTGGGTATAGGAAAAGCGTCGGGGGGCACCGGAACCTCTAGGAACTTATCCATCTTACATAATTTCTCTGGAATGACCAAATTGTCACAATCATCCAGAGTAGATAACACCTCCTTAAGCAGTGCGCGGAGATGTTCTAATTTAAATTTAAATGTCACAACATCAGGTTCAGCTTGATGAGAAATTTTTCCTGAATCTGAAATTTCTCCATCAGACAAAACCTCCCTCATGGCCCCTTGAGATTGGTGTGAGGGTATGTCAGAACAGTTATCATCAGCGTCCTCTTGCTCTTCAGTGTTTAAAACAGAGCAATCACGCTTTCTCTGATAAGTAGGCATTTTGGATAAAAGATTTGCTATGGAGTTATCCATTACAGCCGTTAATTGTTGCATGGTAATAAGTATTGGCGCACTAGATGTACTAGGGGCCTCCTGTGTGGGCATAACTGGTGTAGACACAGTAGGGGATGATGTAGTATCATGTTTACTCCCCTCATTTGAGGAATCATCTTGGGTAATATCATTATCTGTTGCATTACTGTCCTTACTTTGTTTGGACACTATGGCACAATTATCACATAAATTTAAATGGGGAGACACATTGGCTTTCATACATATAGAACATAGCTTATCTGATGGTACAGACATGTTAAACAGGCTTAAACTTGTCAACAAAGCACAAAAAACGTTTTAAAATAAAACCGTTACTGTCACTTTAAATTTCAAACTGAAAACACTTTATTACTGAATATGTGAAAAAGTATGAAGGAATTGTTCAAAATTCACCAAAATTTCACCACAGTGTCTTAAAGCATTAAAAGTATTGCACACCAAATTTCAGAGCTTTAACCCTTAAATTAACGGAACCGGAGCCGTTTTTACATTTAACCCCTATACAGTCCCAGAATGAGGCTCTGTCTATAACTAGAAAGGCCCCCATCTGAAAAAGGTGTCCAACACAGTGCCTGCCGTTTTTCTAAACGTTCCCCAAGATTATAATACCAATAATTAGTTAGAATCTGCATAATATGCCTAGTAAAGCAATTGTTTTAGCCCAGAAAAATGTCTACCAGTTTTTAAGCCCTTTTTGAAGCCCTTTATTCTTTTATATTTAACTAAGAAAATGGCTTACCGGTCCCCATGAGGGGAAATGACAGCCTTCCAGCATTACACAGTCTTGTTAGAAATATGGCTAGTCATACCTTAAGCAGAAAAGACTGCTAACTGTTTCCCCCAACTGAAGTTACTTCATCTCAACAGTCCTATGTGGAAACAGCAAACGATTTTAGTTACTGTCTGCTAAAATCATCTTCCTCTCACAAACAGAAATCTTCATCCTTTTCTGTTTCAGAGTAAATAGTACATACCAGCACTATTTTAAAATAACAAACACTTGATAGAAGAATAAAACTACATTTAAACACCAAAAAACTCTTAACCATCTCCGTGGAGATGTTGCCTGTGCAACGGCAAAGAGAATGACTGGGGTGGGCGGAGCCTAGGAGGGATCATGTGACCAGCTTTGCTGGGACTCTTTGCCATTTCCTGTTGGGGAAGAGAATATCCCACAAGTAAGGATGACGCTGTGGACCGGACACACCAATGTTGGAGAAATTTGAAATTTCAGAATCCGGTCTCCCCGGATCAGATCCGTCACCCACAGAATGAAGCTCTCCGTCCTCATGTTCTGCAAATTGTGACGCAGTATCGGACATGGCTCTCGTGTCATCGGAGCGCTCTGTCCTAAACCCAGAGCTATCGCGCTTGCCTCTTAACTCAGGCAAATTAGATAATACTTCTTTCATAACATTAGCCATATCATGCAAAGTGATTTGTAAGGGCCTTGATGTACTTGGCGCCACAATCTCACGCACCTCCTGAGCGGGAGGCGAAGGTACTGACACGTGAGGAGAGTTAGACGGCATAACTTCCCCCTCGATGTCTGGTGATAATTTCTTTACCGGTAAAGACTGACTTTTATTTAAAGTAACATCAATACAATTGGTACACAAATTTCTATTGGGCTCCACATTGGCTTTTAAACATAATGAACAAGGAGATTCATCTGTATCAGACATGTTTAACAGACTAGCAATGAAGGCTAGCAAGCTTGGAAAAAAACTGTCAGTGAATTTACAAGCAATATGAAAAAACGCAGCAGCGCTTTTAAAAACACAAAAAAAAAAAAACTGTCACAGTTGAAATAACAATGAACTAATTCAGTTATAGCCAACAATTTTAACAATAAATGTATGAATTTAGCAGAGGATTGCACCCACTAGCAAACGGATGATTAACCCCTCAATACCCACAACCGGATAATCAATTTTAGATTTAACGTTTTTCTCACAGTCAAACACACTGTCACAGGTCTCCTGTGACTGATTACCTCCCTCAAAATTGAATTTTGAAGACCCCTGAGCTCTCTGGAGACGTCCTGGATCAAGGAGGAAAAGGCAGGAAGACTGTGCTAGAATTTTATCTGCGCAACAAGGCGCTAAAAAAGGCCCCTCCCACTCATATTACAACAGTGGGAGACCTGTTACAACGGTTTCTATGCAGAAATAAACGTTAGCCATGTGGAAAAAAATCATGCCCAAAAAGATTTATCACCAAAGTACCTCACAAAACGAATAACATGCCAGTAAACGTTTTAAAAACAACTTTTCCAGTGTTATGTAAAGTTATCACTAAGCCTGCTACCAGTCGCTTCTACTGCAGTTAAGGCTTATACATTTATTTCAGTATTAACAGTATTTTCTCAGTCAAATTCTAGTCCCTAGAAAATAACTCAACTGCGCATACATTTAACAGCCTGATACCAGTCGCTACTACTGCATTAAAGGCTGTACTTACATCATATGGGTAACGGCAGTGTATTCTTAGTCAATTCCATTCCTAGAAAATATTATACTGCACATACCTCATTTGCGGAGGACCCCGCATGCTATTCCCCTTTCTGAAGTTACCCCTCCTCAGAATGCGCGAGAACAGCCAGTGGATCTTAGTTACGTCTGCTAAGATCATAGAAAACGCAGGCAGATCTTCTTCTTCTAAATACTGCCTGAGAGAAAAAACAGCACACTCCGGTGCCATTTTAAAATAACAAACTTTTGATTGAAGAATTAAGTAAAAAAACTCCTGCCTCCTCTCACAACCTCCTTTGTTGAGACTTGCAAGAGAATGACTGGATATGACATGTGAGGGGAGGAGCTATATAGCAGCTCTGCTTGGGTGATCCTCTTGCAACTTCCTGTTGGGGAGAGATATAATCCCATAAGTAATGGATGACCCGTGGACTGACTACACTTAACAAGAGAAATAATCAGTTGTTTAGTAAACTTTACCTTATTTTACCTGCTCTCATCCAAGGTAATCCCAAAAACCTAACCTGTTGGGAAGGCCTGAGGACAGGCTTGAAAACCAGTGGTTTAGGCGCTAAATAAAACCATTAGAATAGCCTTTTTATTATTACATTTTACCACAGCAAGAAAGGGGTTTTGCACAAGCTCTGATAAGCCTGAGTGCTGCATCCTCTACACTGGTCCTTCTCTCTGCACTGAAAAGATGGCCATCATACTGCAGTGAAGCGGAATAAAACTAAAACAGCACCAAAAAGTAAACCCAATGTTCCAGCTATCATGGAGAATCAGAAAATGTAATTCAAACTTTAATTTATTTCTGCAGGCACCAGGGAGCACAGAGATTTATCTTCTGTAATACCGATAGCAGTAAATTTAAAGTGACGGCAACAAATGTGTTTTAAAAAGTTAAAAAAGTGCCTAAAACTGCTGTAGAAGTTGTGTGGTGTATACATGTTCATGCTAATAGCTGGTGGGCTATGAAGGTGCATAGTACCTACCTGTCAGCACTTTAGCCTCTAGTGCTTACCTCAGCTGCAGACAATTGCTTCCAGTAGACGTGCCTATCAAAGGCAGCACAAGCACAGTGCCAAGGATCTCACAAGGAGCATTCTACAACACAGGGGATTGGCAGATAAATCTGCATTTCACCTGGGGAGGCTGCATATCACACAAGGAGCAGCACACTACAGCCACAGGACTAGCAGATAAATCTGCATTTCACCTGGGGAGGCTGCATATCAATCATAGAAAATAGCACAGCACTTACTGCCAGTATGCAGGTGCACGCTGTCAGGACCCTGCACAGATCCCAAATCAATGCAATATGTGAAAGACAGCAGCACCACAAGGTGTGTATCAATATCCTGACGTTTCGGTCACAAACTGACCTTAATCATGTTATCATAACATGATTAAGGTCAGTTTGTGACCGAAACGTTGTTGTTCCGTGTGATGTCTCACTAATAAACGATATTGATACACACCTTGTGGTGCTGCTGTCTTTCACATATTGAGGCTCCATTTCACACAAGGAGCAGCACACTACATCCACAGGACTAGCAGATAAATCTGCCTTTCACCTGGTTGGCCTGTGACATAGCCATACTCGGAAAATATTTTCATGGCATGGATGAAAAACATGTCTTTTCCTGCCTTTGGCACTTTGAGGGGGAACTGGGTATCAGATTGGTCAGAAATCCCCTATCAATGACTTGAAGATAAGCACTTCAAAATACTTTGACTGAGGGATTCAGGAAGTGGGAGGGGTTAAAACTCTGGTAGGTATGTGAGGGTGTTTTTTCCTCTTCCTAGTGGACTGGAGTGTAATCCCACATGTAATGTCCTGTGGACTCTCACCATCTTATGAAAGAAAAGTAATTACATTTTCTTGCAAAAATATTAAATGCAATTATTAAAAAAATATTTAGCTAGAATTTACTGGACTACATTTGGTGGGTTAGTTTAGACATTACTTCATTGTCAATTTAAAGGGACACTGAACCCAAATTTTTTCTTTCGTGATTCAGATAGAGCATGACATTTTAAGCAACTTTCTAATTTACTCCTATTATCAAATTTTCTTCATTCTCTTGGTATCTTTTTTTGAAATGCAAGAATGTAAGTTTAGATGCTGGCCCATTTTTGGTGTACAACCAAGGTTGTCCTTGCTGATTGGTGGATAAATTAATCCACCAATAAAAAAGTGCTGTCCAGAGTTCTAAACAAAAAAAAAAAGCTTAGATGCCTTCTTTTTCAAATAAAGATAGCAAGAGAATGAAGAAAAATTGATAATAGGAGTAAAATTAGAAAGTTGCTTAAGATTGCATGCTCTATCTGAATCACAAAAGAAAAAATTTGGGTTCAGTGTCCCTTTAAAGTAGAGGGAAACAAAAAAAAACTTTAAAAATAATATGGCAACACAAATATAATGTATTAAAGGGCCATTATAGTAAAAATAAATAAATAATTAAATAATATGCTTTAATCTGTTAAGGAGCATGTTATTTTATGACACTAGACTACTGTATGTTTAACCCCAGCAAAGAGGTTAAACCCACAATAGAAATAGCGGTGACAATATAATAGCAAGTTAGCACTGAGCCGCTCATAATGCAAAACTCGTAATCTAGCCGTAAGTTAGTAACAGCATCTCAACCCAGGGGATTGATGGACAAGTCCACATTTCACCTGGGGACGGCTGTGGATCCACAAGGAGCAGCTCACTGTAGAGCACAGAATTGGTAGACAAGTCCACATTTGACCTGGGAGGCCTGTGACATTTCTTTACTGAGAAAAAGCCTTTCCCTGCCTGGCAGAAACTCCTTGACTGCTTCTCTGAATGGAATGTTACTGCAAGGAAGATTTGGGCCTCAGATCAGTTAGAGGATCCCCTCTGAAAAGATGAGTAGATCTGGCACTATACTTTCATCTCACTCCTCATCAAGGAGGCAAAACAAATGGATCATGGGAAGTGGGAGGGATTTAAAGCGCTAGTCTGTTGGGGTGTCTTTTGCCTCCTCCTAGTGGTTAAGAGGGGAATATTCCCAAAACTTGATGACTCGTGGACTCTCACTATCTGATTAAAGAAAAAAATATATATTTATTTTGGTAAACTAGAAACATACAAATGCTATTCTCCAATCACACAAATTTAGCCCTTTATGCCAGTAAGTGTTTGCAACATATTGAAGACCCTTGTGACATAGTAAACAATGTCAACAGTTAAAATAGAAAAAAATGAAACTAGAGACTACATCTGTTTAGATTTTAATCTAACTCATCTATTGAATTTATGCTGTTTTCAACATTATTAGCTAAGAGAATTCTGCCCTAAAGATATCAAAACTATTCATCTATCACTTGAACACAGTGGAATACATTAAAAATAAACTATGTGCATGCAATACAAAATCAATTTAGTTTTTTCTCCTTTAAGCATCCTTCTAAGAAAATAAAGAAAACCCAGGAATTTGAGACACTCTTACATAACTGATTTTAGCAAAAAAATGAATAAACACTTTTGTACATAAATACTTTAACAGAAGTGATGTGAGACGTTTAAACTGAAACAATATTTTAACTCACTGAGCTAAGATTTCTTTTTTCTTTTTAATACAAAATATTATTCCCAATCATAATTTTGTAATGATCATTAAAATATTATGACTGAGCCAGTTTAAATGCAATTGTGTCGGTTTTCATTTTAATCTCGGCTACATTAAAGGCAATGTGTCTGTACATGTTACAACTAGTAGTCAACGGAACTCCCAATTTGCTTTGCTTCTGCTCAAATTGAAGTTCCTCCCTGTACTTCTGTACACGTTCCTTTGTGTCAGATAAAGGACCTATTGTATTGCTGGTTTTCGTCTTCATAATACATCTTTGCTTCATTTCTTTTTCAACATCACTTGCTGCAGCTGATGCAGATCCCCTAAGGGCAAGCAACTCCTCTTCCATAGACTGTGCCAAGCTTTCAGTCAAGCAATACTTGCCCCCTACACTTATGGTATTTACCACACAGGTTGGAGGAAGAACACATTTCAGACTGTAAAGACACTGTAGTAAGCCGGGTTCAGTCCTGTAAGATTCAAAACATATGCTGAATTCAATCTAACAAAATCAGTAAGACATTATACAGTAAATGTGTCATTAAGCCGACTTTAGTATATACAAGATAAAGCCATTATTTCAGCAGCAAATTAAACACGGTAACATAATTCTTTATTATATTATATTTCTAAATAGGGAAAGCATTTCAGAAGCTGATATAGTAGTTTACACGTCTAATGTTTATAGACACTGTTTTTGTTTTAGCAGTCCAGGCCAGCAAAACAATGTGCTAAACTGTTAACACTATTTCTCCTTTAAAATGTGTTACAAAATAAAAACAAATTAATCCTTTATTTATTTACTAATTAATGGCTTGTGCCGTTTTGTGCAGTTTAAAAAAAATAAAAAATATATATAATGTCATTTTATTGTATAAAATTAAATTCTGTGCCATCTAAAATTTAAGCTGATTTGGATGTTTTAAAAACATTTTACAGAAAGTCTGTACAAAAAATAAATTAGAAATAATCTGACCAGGAAGAGACACAAAAGAGTTTGCACTTGTACTTTAAACGGACATGAAAAAAAGTGCCAGCATAGCACTGAAACACAATCTGAAAAACAAAGTGCGCTATTTAAGGCGAAAAAGGCTACGTACGCTCAGATACTACCGGTGTAGTGCGGACCAGAGCATTTTTTTTTACATTTACAGCAACTTGTAACTTATTTCAAAGTGCTAATCAATAGTATATAGTGGCTGTAAATAGCAGATGCATTTGATATTATACCTGTAGAATATTGTAAGTGTTCCTTCACAGGGGGTTCCTGGGATCCAGATAAACAGAGTACCATGAAGACTCCCTGGTAAGCAACTAAAAAATAAATCAGGAAGTTGCTTGATAGGTTTTCCCTGCATTGGCCCCAGGAGCCAAGCTTTTACCGATACCAATGTGTAGTCTGGAGACCAGATACGAAAAGAGCGTTTCTCATATGCTGATAGAAGAGCCAAAACATTTTCCAAATTTACGTCACCTAAAATAGGCAAGATAATAACCAGATTTGCATTGCATCTAAGTAGTTAAGAGCATTTATATATACTAAATATCTTTTTAAGAAAAACAAATGGCAAAACTTTCATTAACCATACAAAAAGACACACGCACTAATATATACACAGATGCAATAAAACAAAATAGCAAACAAGGCTTAAGTTTATATCTATATAGATATATATATATATATATACACAGTATATACACACATGCACATATACACACACACACACACACACACAGGGATTATATATCTATATCTATCTATCTATCTATCTATCTATCTATCTATATATATATAATATACATCTTCCAGCTTAACCCACCAAATGCCGACAGCCTGGGTGCAAAGATATGGCAAAATACAGGAACAGACGTTTGCACTCACAGGTCTTGTTTCAAACTTTTAATGTGGAATGTTTTCGGGGTCAGGGGCGGACTGTCAGGTCGGGCAAATAGGTCCTTGCCCGAGGGCCCGGCATCTTAAGGGGGCCCCGTCCCATGCGTGATCAGATACTGTCTGCAGCAGCCAGCAATTTTTTTTATTTTTATTATTAATAATTATTTTTTCCCTTATGGATTTTGTACTGGGGGGAGGGGTCAGTGGGGGCCCTCTCACATCAAATGTGCGGCCGGTGGTAGTGGGTCAGGTCAGGTGATAGTCGTTTGGGGCCATATCATCAGTGCGGCGTGCCATCACTGTGGAGACTTGGAATCTGGAGAAAGAGAATGAAGCAGACATAGGAGCCGGGTGGTATGTTACACTCACTGCAGTGCACCTGAAATATGTGGACTGGGTTCAAATGACTCCAGAGTCCGGTCCACATATTAGATTACTCAGTTGTGGCTCCTGCAGCCTGCTCTGCTCCACCCACCCATGCGCCGGCCGTGCGCAGTTGCGCACACTCACGCAATTTTATCTGCGCGGGACTTGTTAGAGGCAGGCGGCACAGTGATAGCAGCAGGTGGTATAGAGCCAGCATCATGCCATGTGCTGAACTGGAGCACGAGCAAGAGGACTGATCAGTCAGGTCATAGTGAGAGGAGCCGTCTGGAATCCGGTCCGGATCATCATCTCTGATATGAGGATCTCATTAATCCTTCCCAACGGTGAGGGGGCCAGGGTGCAACAATGCAGAGTGTGTGTAGAGGGGGGGTGCAGCTAAACTAAATCTATACATAACATATTCTCCTCTTACATAGCGTTAGTAGCTACATATACACACTACCTGTTAGCTGTTCTCATGGATGTCTTTGCACCACACATTAGAAACTTTTTCAGCTGCATGCTTATAGTTTGTAGTTGTACATTTGGTGTAGAAGGAAGCAGAGATTATATCTGGCTGCTGTTTGGAGTGTTTAACGCTGAGACATATTAATTATTTGAATTTCTGAATATCAATTAGGCTATATGTGATGATCTCTCACATTGCAATAAACTTTATTATATTTTTATGGTGTCCATTTTCATGACTGCTCTGCATAGATAATATCTCGTTTAGAGATATTTTGCTATTGTTGATTAATTATTTATGTTTGCATGGTTGTATGAAATTGTATATTTTTGTATAATATAACTTTTCTGAATACCAGAGAATTCCTAACAATGCCAACAGACTGTTCACTGACGACTTCACCCCACATACTGACCATTCTATCTCTAACCCTATGCCACCTAGTCATACAATCAAATTGCTCAACACCACCCTGGCTCGCCCTGACTCTGTCCCAACTTCCTACTCTCAGATTTAGATTTCCAGATGTTGGGAGGTATGGTACACCAACAGAGGCTTAACAAGCGTTATGCTTAAATGTGTTGTTAATGTAACAGTGTGTTGAAATTGATTAGTTAAAGGGACATGAAACCCACAATTTTTCTTTTTTATGAATCAGATAGAACATACAATTTAAGCAACTTTCCAATTCATGCTCTTGGTATCATTTGTTGAAAAGCATATCTAGATAGGCTCAGAATTTTTGAGCTAGCTGCTGATTGGTGGCTGAATTTGTTTGCCTATTTTCCTTGGCATACTGATGTGTTCAGCTAGCTACCTGGAGTGCATTGCTATTTTTTGAATAAAATATACCAGGAGAATGAAGCAAAATTGATAACAGTCCAGAAGTAAATTGGAAAGTTGTTTAAAAATGTTCTATTTGAATCATGAAATAAAAAATGTGAATTTCATGTTCCTTTAAGGGCTTTTTAAACTGAGTGAACAAGTGTCTGTACAGGCACCAAATGTGTATGGCGTGTCTGGTTTTGTTTTTACTTTGCTTGAGGACTCGTTTTCTTATTGTGAAGAAATAACGTATCACACAAACCATGATTATATTGGTTTGGACTTGGAAGGGACTGTGTGGCAGAGGGAAGCTCTCTATAATAGTATATATCTGTATACAAGGAACTGGAGAGGGGGCTGTGTGTGAGGCATAGGGAACCTCTACATTGTGTTAAATCTGTATATATTAGGTTTTGCCGGGCATTAGACCTCTCTATCATACTGTATATCTCTACATGAGATGCTATAGGAGGGGAGCAGCAATTGTTCTACTGGGAGCTAGCTGAACATGGGTGAGCCAATAACAAGAGGCATATATGTGCATCCACCAATCTTCAGCTAAATCCCAGTAGTCCATTGCTGCTCCTGGACCTACCCAGATATGCTTTCAACAAATTATAGGAAGTGAATTAAGCAACTTAGATAATTTAAGTAAATTGTAATGAATAGCGTTTAAAATTGTATGTTCAATCTGAATCATTAAAGGGACAGTAAAGTCATAATTAGACATTCATGATTTAGACAGAGCATAAATTTTTAAACAGCTTTCCAATTTACTTCTATTATTTAATTTGCTTCCTTCTCTTGTTATCCTTTGCTGAAAGGTTTATCTAGATAAGCTCAGGAACAGCAAAGAACCTAGGTTCTAGCTGCTGATTGGTGGCTGCAAATATATACCACTTGTCATTAGGTCACCCATGTGTTCAGTTAGAAACCAGTAGTGTATTGCTGCTCCTTCAACAAATACCAAGAGAATGAAGCAAATTTGATAATAGACGTAAACTGGAAAGTTGTTTAAAATTGTCTGTTCTACCTAAATCATGAAAGAAAGATTTTGGGTTTCATGTTCTTTTAAAGTTTAATTTTACTCTCCCTTTAAAATTGATTTCTCTAAACCTGCCCTGGTTTCAGTTAAAATGGAGATAGTTTTATCTTTATTTAGTATAGACACCTACTTATAGGATCATGCATATCTTATTGAAAGGAAATATACAAATGAAGTGATTTCACATCCTTGTCAGCCCCTCATTACTTTCTGATCCATACTATAGTGCATATAGACATGGGGATTTTTTTCTTAGCATAAACACTTGTTAATTTACAATAATTGTCTCTTTATATGGCAATTAAAAACATGGTGGGGGAGGGGCATGTGAGGTAGGAGGGGCAATAGATGTGGGAGGGGCACATTATATGGGAGGGGCAATAGGGTGGAATAGGGACAGAGGAGAGAGGTAGGTAGGTGGAGAAAAGGGGGGGGGGCCCTGCCACACTTTTGCCCGGGGGCCCTGTTTGGTCTCAGTCTGCCCCTGTTCGGGGTATTATAACCCCATCATCAGCATACAACAGTGATAATAATAAAGCATTTTATAGTGTTTTACAAACAAAGTGTACCAATCACAAACCTCACATCTCCCCCAGCTTTCGCGGTAAAATTATCGGCAGTGGAACGCATAATGCGTTCCACCGTCATGGCTAATACCGGAAGTTTGAAACGTCACTTCCGGTTTATGCCCAAATTACGGATTTTATATACTCAAACAACAAATGTCAGAAAAAACCTGATTAGCTTCCAGGTTGTATACACATTGTGTTGGTGTAGAGTGATCAGTGCCTAAACAATTAGCATTATTAATACACTCGATTTCTCGTGTCAAACTGTGTGAGTGTACGTGTACATTGTTATAACAACCGTTGCCATAGAGACAATAATAAACAACGGCTCAAGTGCATACATACATTTAAAGTGAATAACACAGACCATATAGATGACTTATATATACTTAGAAATTTAAAACGGGATACAATAAATACATAATCCCCAAGGTTGAACATATAAAAAAAAAGGATTAAAATCAAAATCAAATTGGGTTACGCTGTTGTGCCACTGATAACACATCCCCACTATTTATAATGGATTGATCCAAACTTCATTACAGAATTACGTGTGATAAATATGAGCTGGGATAAGGCTGAACCAACTACAAACACTAAGATAAATGGGAGAACTGGTGGACCAGTGTAGCTGATCTGAACATATATATACAGTTCACATCTCTGTCTACCTTGAGACCAAATGTGATACCGCCGTCCATCCATTATATCAATAGATAAATACATTGTATCCGAAGATAAATACTTTGTAAGATAGACGATAGATATATACAGTATCAATAGATAAATATATTCATAGACTCAACGATAGATAAGCCACCTAAAAAACCTACTAGACAGGTTATATCGATCAGTAAATATATTAGTTAGACCGAAGATAGAAATATTACCTATACAATACATCTAATAGGAGTTAGGTAGCTACCATACAGATATACACTGTGGGGTTCATTTGAGGACATATGTCAAAAACACATCAGGATCACATTCCTATGATAGATTATGTTAATCGCACTTAATACTTTATCAATTTATCAATTGATAAATATTTTTCAAACACAAAGATAGATTGTGAATTTGAGATAAAGACTACATGCAACAATTATTGTCATATATTCACACAGAGTTCCATATTGCCTAGACTATTAAGACTTAGGTGCAGATGTGAGTAACTAACACAGGTAGGCCAGGCTTCCACATTATGTATTGGAATCAAAAATGATCCCAACCCACAGTGCTGAGAGAACAATGCGGGGAACCCCCTACCAAAAGAGGGGACACCGCAAAATGCAACTCAGAGCCACCATGCCACCCTGGCAGTACCCCAAGTAGGTAGCACACTACAGTAGATTTTTAAAGTCTGGCATGGTATTCAGGCCACCAGGTATAATAGTCCCTAGGCGGAACATCCACTGTGCTTCACATTTCAGAAGCTGCTTGTTGCGGTCTCCGCCTCGTTCCAATGGAGGTATATGATCTATCAATATGTAGCGTATCGAGGAGACCGAATGTCCCTCATTCGCGCAATGTCGTGCCATTGGCTGCTCAGAAGTTCCTTCCTTAATGGCCGTCCTTATGGCATGTCGATGATTAGCCATCCTTTCACGTAATGTTCCTGATGTCTTGCCAACATAGAACCTCGAGCATGGGCAAAACAGAAGATACACTACGTGCGTCGTAGTGCATGTTATAGAGTGTCTAATCTTGAAAGACCGGTTAGTATGTGGATGGTGGAAAACCTTTGTGCCAATTAGGCCACTGCATGTAGTGCAACCTAAACATCGGTATGATCCCCTGATGTTTCTTTTAGTGCCGGTGTTATAACTTGCTTTAGGGTCTGTTCTCATTAATAGATCTTTGAGGTTAGTGCCTCTCTTGAAACCCACCATGGGACTTAAATTATTGGTGAACGTGAGCTTTGGGTCGGAAGACATAATAGGCCAATGTTGGCGTAGAATCCGGCAAGTGCCCTTCGTTGCATGAGTAAAGGTGGTGGACATAATCAATTTGTCCACAGTGTCCCGTTTAGGTTTTGGTTGTATCAGTTCCGCTTGTGTTATCAGTGGCACAACAGAGTAACCCAATTTGATTTTGATTTTAATCCTTTTTTTTTGATATGTTCAACCTTAGGGATTATGTATTTATCGTATCCCGTTTTAAATTTCTTAGTATATATAAGTCATCTATATGGTCTGTGTTATTCACTTTAAATGTATGTATGCACTTGAGCCGTTGTTTATTATTGTCTCTATGGCAACAGTTGTTATAACAATGTACACGTACACTCACACAGTTTGACACGAGAAATCGAGTGTATTAATAATGCTAATTGTTTAGGCACTGATCACTCTACACCAACACAATGTGTGTACAACCTGGAAGCTAATCAGGTTTTTTCTGACATTTGTTGTTTGAGTATATAAAATCCGTAATTTGGGCATAAACCGGAAGTGACGTTTCAAACTTCCGGTATTAGCCATGACGGTGGAACGCATTATGCGTTCCACTGCTGATAATTTTACCGCGAAAGCTGGGGGAGATGTGAGGTTTGTGATTGGTACACTTTGTTTGTAAAACACTATAAAATGCTTTATTATTATCACTGTTGTATGCTGATGATGGGGTTATAATACCCCGAAAACGTTCCACATTAAAAGTTTGAAAAAAGACCTGTGAGTGCAAACGTCTGTTCCTGTATTTTGCCATATCTTTGCACCCAGGCTGTCGGCATTTGGTGGGTTAAGCTGGAAGATGTATATTATTTTCGTATGACCAGACGACAACCCCCGCTTTTGACCTGTTGATCCTGCATCTCTAACCTCTTTTGTGATTACTATTGTTTGTGCCATTACTCTTCTCCATAAAACTCCAAAAGAATTTATCTTACAGCTAAGTGAACTGGGACTTTACCATCTCCTAACTACATTTTGGGATTATAACTGTTAGTGCCTCTTCTTGTCTTTGATTTTCAGCTACCTGTGTTGGGACTTTACCATTGTCTCTACCATTGCTTTTCAGTAACATTCCTCCACAGTAACACAATGTCACAACTGGTGCAGGATGGGAGCTCCCCCTCTGAATTGGATATCCAAGTGGAAGACATGACTACTCAGGCCATGGCTGCACAGACAGGTACTGCTTCATATACTACAGATGATGCAAACCGGATCCTATTTGCACCCATCTCTAAATCAGTGGGTGAGACTCCTGTTAACTTGTATTATAGTTTGCTTAAACTAAAGAAAAGGGAAGTAGATCTAGCCCTACATGGGAGCTATTTATCCGATTATTACAGGATAGGCCATATACCTAGGGGTTTTAGAGTGCACAATATACCCACAATTGGAAGAGATAACCCTGAATTCAGAAAAAAATGGTGTTTCATATTGAACAAATGTTACCTTGACCTTATATTGCTAGTCATAGAGGAGGTTACCATTATTCTAGGTAAGGTAAGGGTAGAGATACAAACATTTGAATCAGTACACAATACCACTCTCATTAATGACTCTCAGGAGAATTGGTTACCTAAGCTAAAAACTCAAATAGACAAATATCAGAGTGATTTAATCATTTTCAAAAATAGAAAATTAGAGACAGTGAATAATGATTACATACAGGGCAAAGTCTATAAGTGGCTCACTACCACTACTAGCCAACAACCTAGGAGGAGACAAAGAAATAGGAGAGTACACTTTGATGCCATAGATACCAGTGGGGGGGATTCTACTGATACGGATAGGAACTCATCAGGTACACCTTTCACCCCTCCCAGTACATTTAGACAACGCAACCAATACCCTCAATATGAGCCAAGATCACAATCTACACCGACACATTTTTTAGGGGTGACTACACGATCACGGGGAGGGGGAGACACAACAGACCCCACATTAGGAGGGCGGGGCATCAGACACAGGCCCCCAAGACGTCCACGCCAGAGGACATAATTATCAACCTTAGTACACACACACTCACGGCGAGTGAGCGTGAAGTACTTAATAAAGGCCTTTCTTTTGTCCCAAGTGCACCCGTTTCTGATTTTGATTTGAAGTTTGATCTATATAAACTCAATAGATCCCTTAAAATTAAGGAATTTTTTCAGAATAAAGAAACTACTTGTACTAAAACTCAGGTTGAACTCAAATGTAAGTTACCAACTACTTTTGAGCCTGTTAATTGTAGCTCTAGTACTAAACCTTTTCTAAGATGGGTCTCTCAAGACCTTGATACTGTGAAAACAGAAACACTGTGGAAACACAATCTATCTAGGGACGAACAGAGGGCTATTCAAACCCTTCAAGCTGACTCCTCCATTGTAATTAGGCCCGCCGATAAGGGCGGGGCCATAGTGTTACTTAACTACACTGATTATAGAAATGACATTTTGGACCAGCTGTCTGACGCAAATACATACAAATCATTAACCAATGATCCCACTAACATTTACAAATCACAATTAGATACCCTTCTAGCATTGGGATTTGAACAGGGTTTTCTATCAGAACATATTTTGGAATTTTGTACTACCAAATTTCCCAGAGTACCTATTCTGTACTCTATCCCCAAAATCCACAAAACCTTGGACCATCCACCGGGCCGTCCGATAGTTTCGGCACGTGAGTCATTAACTCAGCCTGTAGCCCAGTTTGTGGATGTGTTACTACAACCGGTGGTTAAGGGGATACGTTCCTATATCATGGACACCAATGATTTCATTAGGAAGATACGGTCTGTTGACATCCAGCATGACGATTTACTCGTGAGTCTGGATGTCAACAGTCTGTACACTATTATACCTCATCACGAGGGACTAAAGGCAGTACAAGAACACCTTATTGACAACCCTAGATATGATGGTCCCCCGATAGAATATCTATCTTCTCTGATTGAATATTGTTTATTTAAAAACTATTTCAGATTTGAAAAGAAATTCTATCTGCAGGTGGCCGGTACTGCCATGGGTTCCTCCATGGCCCCTGCCTACGCCAACATATATATGTCACAATTTGAGAACATGTATTTATGGTCTCATACTGACACATCTATTATCTGTTATTACAGATATATAGATGACATCTTTTTGGTATGGCGGGGGGGCATGGAGGGACTCCAGGCTTGGTACAATTTTTACAATAACTGTACAGATAATGTAAAGTTTAAAATGACGGTGGATGAACAATCCATCAATTTTTTGGATCTGACAGTCTTTAAAGACACAGATAAACTGGGGACCACGCTGTACCATAAGCCCACTGATCGTAATTCTTTACTTAGGGCAGACAGCTGTCATCCCCCTGCACTGTTGAAGGGTATTGTCAAATCACAATGTATAAGAACTATGAGAAATAATTCGAATACTGCAACAGGGGTCTCCCAACTGATTGGAGTGGGTGAGAGGTTCCGCTCGAGAGGGTACAAGGCATCTGTGATTCAAGAATCCGTGGAAGCTGTATCCACTTTGACACAAGCGGAACTGATACAACCAAAACCTAAACGGGACACTGTGGACAAATTGATTATGTCCACCACCTTTTCTCCTGCAACGAAGGGCACTGGCCGGATTCTACGCCAACATTGGCCTATTATGTCTTCCGACCCAAAGCTCACGTTCACCAATAATTTAAGTCCCATGGTGGGTTTCAAGAGAGGCACTAACCTCAAAGATCTATTAATGAGAACAGACCCTAAAGCAAGTTATAACACCGGCACTAAAAGAAACATCAGGGGATCATACCGATGTTTAGGTTGCACTACATGCAGTGGCCTAATTGGCACAAAGGTTTTCCACCATCCACATACTAACCGGTCTTTCAAGATTAGACACTCTATAACATGCACTACGACGCACGTAGTGTATCTTCTGTTTTGCCCATGCTCGAGGTTCTATGTTGGCAAGGAGATGGTAAAGTCCCAGTTCACTTAGCTGTAAGATAAATTCTTTTGGAGTTTTATGGAGAAGAGTAATGGCACAAACAATAGTAATCACAAAAGAGGTTAGAGATGCAGGATCAACAGGTCAAAAGCGGGGGTTGTCGTCTGGTCATACGAAAATAATATACATCTTCCAGCTTAACCCACCAAATGCCGACAGCCTGGGTGCAAAGATATGGCAAAATACAGGAACAGACGTTTGCACTCACAGGTCTTTTTTCAAACTTTTAATGTGGAACGTTTTCGGGGTATTATAACCCCATCATCAGCATACAACAGTGATAATAATAAAGCATTTTATAGTGTTTTACAAACAAAGTGTACCAATCACAAACCTCACATCTCCCCCAGCTTTCGCGGTAAAATTATCAGCAGTGGAACGCATAATGCGTTCCACCGTCATGGCTAATACCGGAAGTTTGAAACGTCACTTCCGGTTTATGCCCAAATTACGGATTTTATATACTCAAACAACAAATGTCAGAAAAAACCTGATTAGCTTCCAGGTTGTACACACATTGTGTTGGTGTAGAGTGATCAGTGCCTAAACAATTAGCATTATTAATACACTCGATTTCTTGTGTCAAACTGTGTGAGTGTACGTGTACATTGTTATAACAACTGTTGCCATAGAGACAATAATAAACAACGGCTCAAGTGCATACATACATTTAAAGTGAATAACACAGACCATATAGATGACTTATATATACTAAGAAATTTAAAACGGGATACGATAAATACATAATCCCTAAGGTTGAACATATCAAAAAAAAGGATTAAAATCAAAATCAAATTGGGTTACTCTGTTGTGCCACTGATAACACAAGCGGAACTGATACAACCAAAACCTAAACGGGACACTGTGGACAAATTGATTATGTCCACCACCTTTACTCATGCAACGAAGGGCACTTGCCGGATTCTACGCCAACATTGGCCTATTATGTCTTCCGACCCAAAGCTCACGTTCACCAATAATTTAAGTCCCATGGTGGGTTTCAAGAGAGCCACTAACCTCAAAGATCTATTAATGAGAACAGACCCTAAAGCAAGTTATAACACCGGCACTAAAAGAAACATCAGGGGATCATACCGATGTTTAGGTTGCACTACATGCAGTGGCCTAATTGGCACAAAGGTTTTCCACCATCCACATACTAACCGGTCTTTCAAGATTAGACACTCTATAACATGCACTACGACGCACGTAGTGTATCTTCTGTTTTGCCCATGCTCGAGGTTCTATGTTGGCAAGACGTCAGGAACATTACGTGAAAGGATGGCTAATCATCGACATGCCATAAGGACGGCCATTAAGGAAGGAACTTCTGAGCAGCCAGTGGCACGACATTGCGCGAATGAGGGACATTCGGTCTCCTCGATACGCTACATATTGATAGATCATATACCTCCATTGGAACGAGGCGCAGACCGCAACAAGCAGCTTCTGAAATGTGAAGCACAGTGGATGTTCCGCCTAGGAACTATTATACCTGGTGGCCTGAATACCATGCCAGACTTTAAAAATCTACTGTAGTGTGCTACCTACTTGGGGTACTGCCAGGGTGGCATGGTGGCTCTGAGTTGCATTTTGCGGTGTCCCCTCTTTTGGTAGGGGGTTCCCCGCATTGTTCTCTCAGCACTGTGGGTTGGGATCATTTTTGATTCCAATACATAATGTGGAAGCCTGGCCTACCTGTGTTAGTTACTCACATCTGCACCTAAGTCTTAATAGTCTAGGCAATATGGAACTCTGTGTGAATATATGACAATAATTGTCGCATGTAGTCTTTATCTCAAATTCACAATCTATCTTTGTGTTTGAAAAATATTTATCAATTGATATCAAGTATTAAGTGCGATTAACATAATCTATCATAGGAATGTGATCCTGATGTGTTTTTGACATATGTCCTCAAATGAACCCCACAGTGTATATCTGTATGGTAGCTACCTAACTCCTATTAGATGTATAGTATAGGTAATATTTCTATCTTCGGTCTAACTAATATATTTACTGATTGATATAACCTGTCTAGTAGGTTTTTTAGGTGGCTTATCTATCGTTGAGTCTATGAATATATTTATCTATTGATACTGTATATATCTATCGTCTATCTTACAAAGTATTTATCTTCGGATACAATGTATTTATCTATTGATATAATGGACGGACGGCGGTATCACATTTGGTCTCAAGGTAGACAGAGATGTGAACTGTATATATATGTTCAGATCAGCTACACTGGTCCACCAGTTCTCCCATTTATCTTAGTGTTTGTAGTTGGTCAGCCTTATCCCAGCTCATATTTATCACACGTAATTCTGTAATGAAGTTTGGATCAATCCATTAAAAATATTGGGGATGTGTTATCAGTGGCACAACAGGGTAACCCAATTTGATTTTGATCCTTTTTTTTGATATGTTCAACCTTAGGGATTATGTATTTATTGTATCCTGTTTTAAATTTCTAAGTATAAATAAGTCATCTATATGGTCTGTGTTATTCACTTTAAATGTATGTATGCACTTGAGCCGTTGTTTATTATTGTCTCTATGGCAACGGTTGTTATAACAATGTACACGTACACTCACACAGTTTGACACGAGAAATCGAGTGTATTAATAATGCTAATTGTTTAGGCACTGATCACTCTACACCAACACAATGTGTGTACAACCTGGAAGCTAATCAGGTTTTTTCTGACATTTGTTGTTTGAGTATATAAAATCCGTAATTTGGGCATAAACCGGAAGTGACGTTTCAAACTTCCGGTATTAGCCATGACGGTGGAACGCATTATGCGTTCCACTGCCGATAATTTTACCGCGAGAGCTGGGGGAGATGTGAGGTTTGTGATTGGTACACTTTGTTTGTAAAACACTATAAAATGCTTTATTATTATCACTGTTGTATGCTGATGATGGGGTTATAATACCCCGAAAACGTTCCACATTAAAAGTTTGAAAAAAGACCTGTGAGTGCAAACGTCTGTTCCTCTCTCTCTCTCTCTCTCTCTCTATCTCTCTCTCTATATATATATATATATATATATATATATATATATATATATATATACACACATACACACTATGTCACAAAAGTGAGTACACCCCTCACATCTCTGTAAATATTTTATTATATATTTTCATGCGACAACACTGAAGAAATGACACCTTGCTACAATGTAAAGTAGTGAGTGTACAGCCAGTATAACACTGTAAATTTCCGGTCCCCTTAAAATAAATCAACACACAGCCATTAATGTCCAAACTGTTGGCAACAAAAGTGAGTACACCCCTAAGTGGAAATGTCCAAATTGGGCCAAATGAGCCATTTTCCCTACCCGGTGTCATGTGACTCAGTGTTAAAAGGTCTTAGGTGTGAATGGGGAGCAAGTGTGTTAAATTTGGTGTTATCGCTCTCACACTCTCTCAAACTGGTCACTGGAAGTTCAACATGGCACCTCATGGCAAAGAACCCTCTGAGGATATGAAAAAAATAATTTTTTCTCTACATAAAGATGGCCTAGGCTATAAGAAGAATGCCAAGACCCTGAAACTGAGCTGCAGCACGGTAGGCAAGACCATACAGCGGTTTCACAGGACAGGTTCCACTCAGAACAGGCCTCGCCATGGTCGACCAAAGAAGTTGAGTGCATGTGCTCAGCGTCATATCAAGAGGTTGTTTTTGGGAAATAGACGTATGAGTGCTGCCAGCATTGCTGCAGAGGTTGAAGGGGTGGGGGGTCAGCGTGTCAGTGCTCAGACCATATGCCGCACACTGCATCAAATTGGTCTGCATGGCTGTCATCCCAGAAGGAAGCCTCTTCTAAAGATGATGCACAAGAAAGCCTGCAAACAGTTTGCTGAAGACAAGCAGACTAAGGACATGGATTACTGGAACCATCTCCTGTGGTTCGAGGAGACCAAGATAAACTTATTTGGTTCAGATGGTGTCAAGCATGTGTGGCGGCAAACAGGTGAGGAGTACAAAGACAAGTGTGTCTTGCCTACAGTCAAGCAGGTTTGGGCCTGTATGAGTGCTGCCGGTACTGGGAAGCTACAGTTCATTGAAGGAACCATGAATGCCAACATGTACTGTGACATACTGAAGCAAAGCATGATCCCCTCCCTTTGGAGAGAGGGCCACTGGGCAGTATTCCAACATGATAATGACCCAAACAGACCTCCAAGACGACCACTGCCTTGCTAAAGGAGCTGAGGGTAAAGGTGATAAACTGGCCAAGCATGTCTCAAGACCTAAACCCTATTGAGCATCTGTGGGGCATACTCAAACAGAAGGTGGGAGAAGCGCAAGTTCTCTAACACCCACCAGCTTTGTGATGTCGTCATGGACGAGTGGAAGAGGACTCCATTGGCAACCTGTGAAGCTCTTGTGAACTTCATGCCCAAGAGGGTTAAGGCAGTGCTGGAAAATAATGGTGGACACACAAAATATTGACATTTTGGGCCCAATTTGTACATTTCCACTTAGGGGTGTACTTACTTTTGTTTCCAATGGTATAAACATTAATGGCTGTGTGTTGAGTTATTTTGAGAGGACAGCAAATTTACACTGTTATACGGGCTGTACACTCGCTACTTTACATTTTGTGAGATACTGTATATATATGCGTGTGTGTATGAGCAAATCATATATAAACATTACATTTTTTATTTTAGAGAAGGAAATAAGTTTACAAAATAAAACTTTTTGACAGTTATTTTTAACTGGTATAGAAACAGCTTTGTAAACCAGATGCATTAAATTATTCAGATGGAAGCTTATAAATTTACCTTGACAATGTTCAAATACATTTACTGTATGGTTTCCTTTTAAAACCTCTTCAAGGCGTAGAGAAATTCTCCCACACGGAACAGTCAGCTTCTCCCTTTTTAGTATAGAGTCAGGTTGATTTTCCCTTCTGGCATGTAGCAGCAGAACACAACTAGTGTTATTAAGTGCTAACAGAGGAGACAATTCTGTGACAGCAGTTACTGTGTGCTCCAAATCATTTTGATAGGATGAAGAGCAAGGTCTTTCTTTACTGTCCCTTGAAAGATTGTCCTTGTTATGGGAGTCAAGTCTTTGCTTTTTAGCCACAGGTTCTGTTTGGTAGGAAGCATTATAGTCAAAAAGGGACCTAATGGCCATATTTAGCACATTAGTTTGACACTTTGTAACTGGGGAGAGTGAAGTTATTTCTTCATCCATTAGAAGTGATAAGGCTACGTTGCTCAGTGATCTGTGAAAAATAACATAACACGATGCTGTAAACAAGCTTATGTTTTTCAGAAGGAAAGAATAAAGAAACAAGGCAATCTTAATCTCCTTTAAATCTTAACAATAATAATAAAAGAGAATAAGAAGTAATGATTATGAATGTGCAGAATAACCTTTAAAGAAAATCAACGTTGAAAAGAAACACTATGTAAAATAGAAATATATAAACAGTAAGGGTGATAGACTTACAGATTGTTAGGTTTTATGTGATAATCATTTATAAGTGGGTAACAAATAATACATAATGGTAATGACAAAAGTGGCATCATTTTAAAGAGACATGAAAGTCAAAATGTCATTATTCAGAGAGAGCACGCCATTTTAAAGTGAAAGTAAATCCTAGCGTTGTACAAACGCTAGGATTGACTATTGAAACAAATAAAGGGGACTATCATTCATGAAGTATAAGATACTTCATGTAGAAACCTCCTTTAAACCGATCACCGTTCTCAGCTGCTACAGCAGCCCACGGCTTAGCCAATAGCCGTGCAGTAAATCTGGCTACCATGGGCGTCAAGCCGGATTTACCGCACGGCTATTGGCTAAGAGGTGATGAGCTTTCTACATGAAGTATTTTATACTTCATGAATGAAAGTCCCCTTTATTTGTTTCAATAGTTAATCCTAGCGTTTGTACAACGCTAGGATTGACTTTCACTTTAAGACTATTTTCAATTCAGTTCTATTATATGTACTTTGTTCTCTTGATATCCTTTAATGAAAAGCATATATAGATATCCTCAGCTGCACCAATGCACTACTGAGAGCTAGCTGGTGATTTGCGACACATATATCTCCTGCCATTGGTGTACCAAAGTGTGCAGCTAGCTCCCAGCTTTGCATTTCTCATCTGGAGCCTATCACCGAGATTACGAGTTTTGCGGTAACAGGGGTGCGGTGCCAACGAGCAGTTTCAGTTCACGCTCACCTACAAACAACGCTGGTATTACGGGTTTTTTTTCAACCCGGCGTTAGCCTCTAAAAAGTGAGTGGAGAGCAAAATTTAGCTCCACATCTCACCTCAATACCAGCGCTGCTTACGGTAGCGGTGAGCTGGCTAAACGTGCTTGTGCACGATTTCCCCATAAGAATCAATAGGGCAGAATCTGCTGAACAAAAAAACCTAACACCTGCAAAAAAGCAGCGTTCAGCTCCTAACGCAGCCCCATTGATTCCTATGGGGAAAGTAAATTTATGTCTACACCTAACACCCTAACATGAATCCCGAGTCTAAACACCCCTAATCTTACACTTATTAACCCCAAATCTGCCGCCCCCGACATCGCCGCCACCTGCATTATATTATTAACCCCTAATCTGCCGCTCCGGACACCGCCGCCACCGACATTATACTTATGAACCCCTAATCTGCTGCCCACATCGCCGAAACCTACATTATATTTATTAACCCCTAATCTGCCGCCCCAACGTCGCCGCCAAATACCTACATTTATTAACCCTTAATCTGCCACCCCCAACGTCGCCGCCACTATAATAAATATATTAACCCCTAAACCTAAGTCTAACCCTAACTCCCCTACCTTAAATATAATTTAAAATAATCTAAATAAAATTACTACAATTAAATTAATTATTCCTATTTAAAACTAAATACTTACCTGTAAAATAAACCCTAAGCTAGCTACAATATAACTAATAGTTACATTGTAGCTATTTTAGGATTTATTTTTATTTTACAGGCAACTTTATATTTATTTTAACTAGGTAGAATAGTTACTAAATTTACTAACTACCAAGATAAAATAAGTACAAATTTACCTGTAAAATAAACCCTAACCTAAGTTACAATTACATCTAACACTACACTATAATTAAATTAATTACCTAAACCAAATACAATTAAATACAATTAAATTAAATAAACTAAAGTACGAAACCCCCCCACTAAATTACAAAAAATAATAAAATAATTACAAGAATTTTAAACTAATTACACCTACTCTAATCCCCCTAATAAAATAAAAAAGCCCCCCAAAATAAAAAAAAAATCCCTACCCTATACTAAATTACAAATAGCCCTTAAAAGGGCTTTTTGCGGGGCATTGCCCCAAAGCAATCAGCTCTTTTACCTGTAAAAAAAAAATACAATACCCCCCCAACATTACAACCCACCACCCACACACCCAACCCTACTCTAAAACCCACCCAATCCCACCTTAAAGGGACAGTCTATACCAGAATTTTTATTTTTTAAAAGATAGATAATACCTTTATTACCCATTCCCCAATTTTGCATAACCAACACAGTTATAATATACTTTTAACCTCTGTGATTATCTTGAATCTAAGCCTCTGCAAACTGCCCCTTTTTTCAGTTCTTTTGACAGATTTGCAGTCTAGCCAATCAGTGCCTGCTCCCAGATAACTTCTCGTGCACGAGCACAGTGTTATCTATATGAAATACGTGAACTAACACCCTCTAGTGGTGAAAAACTGTTAAAATGCAATCTGAAAGAGGTGGGCTTCAAGGTCTAAGAAATTAGCATATGAACCTCCTAGGTTAAGCTTTCAACTAAGAATATCAAGAGAACAAAGCAAAATTGGTGATAAAAGTAAATTGGAAAATTGTTTAAAATTACATGCTCTATCTGAATCCTGAAAGTTTATTTTGGCCTAGACTGTCCCTTTAATAAAACCTAACACTACCCCCTTGAAGATCACCCTACCTTGAGACGTCTTCACGCAACCGAGCAGAAGTGGTCCTCCAGAGGGGCAGAAGTCTTCATCCGATCCGGGCAGAAGAGGACCTCCAGACGGGCAGAAGTCTTCATCCAGGCGGCATCTTCTATCTTCATCCATCCGATTAGGAGCAGTTCCATCTTGAAGACATCCGACACGGAGCATCCATCCAGACCGACGACTACCCGACGAATGACGGTTCCTTTAAATGACGTCATCCAAGATGGCGTCCCTTGAATTCTGATTGGCTGATAGGATTCTATCAGCCAATCGGAATTAAGGTAGGAAAAATCCAATTGACTGATGCAATCAGCCAATAGGATTGAGCTTGCATTCTATTGGCTGATTGGAACAGTCAATAGAATGCAAGCTCAATCCTATTGGCTGATTGGATCAGCCAATAGGATTGAACTTCAATCCTATTGGCTGATTGCATCAGCCAATAGGATTTTTCCTACCTTAATTCCGATTGGCTGATAGAATACTATCAGCCAATCGGAATTCAAGGGACGCCATCTTGGATGACGTCATTTAAAGGAACTGTCATTCGTCGGGTAGTCGTCGATCTGGATGGATGCTCCGCGTCGGATGTCTTCAAGATGGAGCTGCTCCTCGTCGGATGGATGAAGATGCCACCTGGATGAAGACTTCTGCCCGTCTGGAGGTCCTCTTCTGCCCGGATCGGATGAAGACTTCTGCCCCTCTGGAGGATCACTTCTGCCCGGTTTGGTGAAGACGTCTCAAGGTAGGGTGATCTTCCAGGGGTAGTGTTAGGTTTTATTAAGGGGGGATTGGGTGGGTTTTAGAGTAGGGTTAGGTGTGTGGGTGGTGGGTTGTAATGTTGGGGGGGGTAGTGTATTTTTTTTTACAGGTAAAAGAGCTGATTACTTTGGGGCAATGCCCCGCAAAAGGCCCTTTTAAGGGCTATTTGTAATTTAGTATAGGGTAGGGATTTTTTTTATTTTGGGGGGCTTTTTTATTTTATTAGGGGGATTAGATTAGGTGTATTTAGTTTTAAATTCTTGTAATTATTTTATTTTTTTCTGTAATTTAGTGTTTGTTTTTTTCATACTTTAGTTTATTTAATTTAATTGTAGTTAATTTAGGAAATTATTTTAATTATAGTGTAGTGTTAGGTGTAATTGTAATTTAGGTTAGTATTTATTTTACAGGTAAATTTGTCTTTATTTTAACTAGGTAGTTATTAAATAGTTAATAACTATTTAATAACTATTGTACCTAGTTAAAATAAATACAAAGTTGCCTGTAAAATAAAAATAAACCCTAAGCTAGATACAATGTAACTATTAGTTATATTGTAGCTATCTTAAAGTTTATTTTATCGGTAAGTTTTTAGTTTTAAATAGGAATAATTAATTTAATTGTAGTAATTTTATTTTGTTTTATTTAAATTACATTGAAGTTAGGGGGGGTTAGGGGTTAATACATTTAATATAGTTGAGGCGACGTTGTGGGCGGCAGATTAGGGGTTAATAAATGTAGGTGTCGGCGATGTTAGGGACGGCAGATTAGGGGTTAATAAAATGTAACTAGTGTTTGTGAGGCGGGAGTGCGGCGGTTTAGGGGTTAATATATTTATTGAAGTGGCGGTGATGTCCGGTCAGCAGATTAGGGGTTTAAAACATTATTTAAGTGTTTGCGATGTGGGGGGGGGGGGGGGGGGGGGGCTCGGTTTAGGGGTTAATAGGTAGTTTATGGGTGTTAGTGTACTTTTTATCACTTTAATTAAGAGTTTTATGTTACGGCGTTAGCCCATAAAACTCTTAACTACTAACTATTAAATGCGAAGGAATCTTGACAGGAGAGGGTCTACCACTCACTTTCTCCAAGAATCGTAATACCAGCGTTAGGCAAATCCCATTAAAAAGATAGGATACGCAATTGACGTAAGGGGATTTGCTGTATGCTCGAGTCGCGGAAAAAAAGTGAGCGGTGCACCTGTACCTGCCAGACTCGTAATACCAGCAGGCATTAAAAAGCAGCGTTGGGACCTCTCAATGCTGCTTTTTGAGGCTAACGCAAGACTCGTAATCTAGCCGTATGTGTTTAGTCCCTTTGCATGGACTATATGAAAGCAGTAGTGCAATAATAAAGGGCAACATTTAAGATGCAGCTTTTAAGCTTATTCAGCTCCAGGCCCAAATAAGGGACTTATCCAACTGGGGTGAGTGGCAGCGTTGGCTTGTGCAATGATAAATGAGTGCAGCGTAATTTTAATAACAAGGTTATTAACAAGGTATAGAAGAATTGCTGCTCTGTAGAGAGCAAGTACAATTTTATTATGAAGTGGAAATTGTTTTCATTAATTATTATCATTAATTTGAGTAGTCCTGGAAAATTCTGTAGCGCTGGGTACAAAGTTAGAGTTTTATATAATGAAAAAGAGATGTGGTAAGATACAAATACATAACAGGCTAAACAAAACTATTAAGTTCTAAAGAGCTTACAGTCTACAGGTTGAGGGTACAGACACTAGCGGCTAGATTTAGAGTTTTGTCGGTAACGACCCGCGTAGCTAACACTGGCTTTTTTTCTGGCCGCACCTTTAAAATAACTCTGGTATTGAGAGTCCACAGAATGGCTGCGTTAGGCTCCAAAAAAGGAGCGTAGAGCATATTTAACGCCACTGCAACTCTCGATACCAGAGTTGCTTACGGAAGCGGCCAGCTTCAAAAACGTGCTCATGCACGATTCCCCCATAGGAAACAATGGGGCTGTTTGAGCTGAAAAAAAACCTAACACCTGCAAAAAAGCCGCGTTCAGCTCCTAACGCAGCCCCATTGTTGTCTATGGGGAAACACTTCCTACGTCTGCACCTAACACCCTAACATGTACCCCGAGTCTAAACACCCCTAACCTTACACTTATTAACCCCTATTCAGCCAATAGAATGCGAGCTCAATCTGATTGGCTGATCGGATCGGCCAATCGGATTGAACTTGATTCTGATTGGCTGATTCCATCAGCCAATCAGAATTTTCCTACCTTAATTCCGATTGGCTGATAGAATCCTATCAGCCAATCGGAATTCGAGGGACGCCATCTTGGATGACGTCTCTTAAAGGAGCCTTCATTCGTCGGTAGTCCGTCGGGCCAGCAGGATGTTCCGCGTCGGAGGTCTGCAAGATGGATCCGGAAGAAAAAAGTTTGAAGATGCCGTTGATAGAAGACTTCAGCCGGATCATGGACCTCTTCAGCTCCCGCTTGGATGATGACTTTAGCCGGATCATGGACCTCTTCAGCTCCCGCTTGGATGATGACTTCATCCGGATCATGGACCTCTTCAGCCCCCTGCTTGGGCTTGGATCAGGACATCGGAGGAGCTCTTCTGGATCGATCGGTGAACCTGGTATGGTGAAGATAAGGTAGGAAGATCTTCAGGGGCTTAGTGTTAGGTTTATTTAAGGGGGGTTTGGGTTAGATTAGGGGTATGTGGGTGGTGGGTTGTAATGTTGGGGGGGGGGTATTGTATGTGTTTTTTTTACAGGCAAAAGAGCTGAATTCTTTGGGGCATGCCCCGCAAAGGGCCCTGTTCAGGGCTGGTAAGGTAAAAGAGCTTTGAACTTTAGTAATTTAGAATAGGGTAGGGCATTTTTTTATTTTGGGGGTCTTTGTTATTTTATTAGGGGGCTTAGAGTAGGTGTAATTAGTTTAAAATTGTTGTAATATTTTTCTGATGTTTGTAAATATTTTTTTATTTTTTGTAACTTAGTTCTTTTTTATTTTTTGTACTTTAGTTAGTTTATTTCATTGTATTTATTTGTAGATATTGTATTTAATTAATGTATTGATAGTGTAGTGTTAGGTTTAATTGTAGGTAATTGTAGGTATTTTATTTAATTAATTTATTGATAGTGTAGTGTTAGGTTTAATTGTAACTTAGGTTAGGATTTATTTTACAGGTAATTTTGTAATTATTTTAACTATTTTAGCTATTGTACCTGGTTAAAATAAATACAAAGTTACCTGTAAAATAAATATAAATCCTAAAATAGCTATAATATAAATATAATTTATATTGTAGCTATATTAGGATTTATTTTACAGGTAAGTATTTAGCTTTAAATTGGAATAATTTATTTAATAAGAGTTAATTTATTTCGTTAGATTTAAATTATATTTAACTTAGGGGGGTGTTAGTGTAAGGGTTAGACTTAGCTTTAGGGGTTAATAAATTTATTAGAATAGCGGTGAGATCCAGTCGGCAGATTAGGGGTTAATGTTTGAAGTTAGGTGTCGGCGATGTTAGGGAGGGCAGATTAGGGGTTAATACTATTTATTATAGGGTTAGTGAGGCGGATTAGGGGTTAATAATTTTATTATAATAGCGGTGCGGTCCGGTCGGCAGATTAGGGGTTAATAAGTGTAGGCAGGTGGAGGCGACGTTGTGGGGGGCAGATTAGGAGTTAATAAATATAATATAGGGGTCGGCGGTGTTAGGGGCAGCAGATTAGGGGTACATAAGGATAACATAAGTAGCGGCGCTTTGCGGTCGGCAGATTAGGGGTTAATAAGTGTAGGCAGGTGGAGGTGACGTTGTGGGGGGCAGGTTAGGGGTTAATAAATATAATACAGGGGTCGGCGGTGTTAGGGGCAGCAGATTAGGGGTACATAAGTATAACGTAGGTGGCGGTCGGCAGATTAGGGGTTAAAAAAATTTAATCGAGTGGCGGCGATGTGGGGGGACCTCGGTTTAGGGGTACATAGGTAGTTTATGGGTGTTAGTGTACTTTAGAGCACAGTAGTTAAGAGCTTTATAAACCGGCGTTAGCCCAGAAAGCTCTTAACTACTGACTTTTTTCTGCGGCTGGAGTTTTGTCGTTAGATTTCTAACGCTCACTTCAGACACGACTCTAAATACCGGAGTTAGAAAGATCCCATTGAAAAGATAGGATACGCAATTGACGTAAGGGGATCTGCGGTATGGAAAAGTCGCGGCTGAAAAGTGAGCGTTAGACCCTTTCCTGACTGACTCCAAATACCGGCGGTAGCCTAAAACCAGCGTTAGGAGCCTCTAACGCTGGTTTTCACGGCTACCGCCAAACTCCAAATCTAGGCCTAAGTTTGGGTAGCTTTTTACATGGATTGTATTTATAGTAGTGAGTCAAATAAGTTAAAGATTTATTTTGATTAGGATGAGAAACAGAGGAGAGATGGTAAGCTTCTCTGAATAGATGTTTTTTAAAGAGCACCTCCACATCCATTTAGGAGTAGGTTTCAATAGTCAAAACATGACAAAATAAAGAAATGGAATAGTATTTTTGTAGTTTCTTGAGTAAGGAAAGATTGAATTCTGGAAATGTTGCATTGGTGAGCACTTTAATATGTGGATTGATTGTGACTTGAGTCAAGTATTGTCCATATTTTACCTCATCAGAGACCAGAGTAAATAAATACAATATATAAATGAAAAAGATCATTCACCGCAGAAACATTTTGCCTGAAAATGGCATTTTCGGTTATTTCTTTTTTCGTTTAGTTTGCCTGTTATTTTCGGTAACATTATTGTGTAGCGTATTTCAAATTTGATGCTAGCCTAGATCTGCTGGTTGAGTTCATTATTTGACTTACTGTTTTGCATATAAAAATAGTTTTCTAGGACTACACTTATTTGGATAATTGTTAAAAAAAATAAAAAAAAAATTAAATCTGATTCTGTTACACAGAACTAAATATATACCTATATTTGAAATTCCTAAAATCTAAATATATAGCGGTTTTGAGTATTTCCACAATCTCAGGTCAGGAATTTATAGACCCTGCTCTTTGAACCCCAAGGGGCCGATTTATCAATGTCTGGCGGACATGATACGCTGTAGCATATCATGTCCGCCAGACATCGCTGAATGCCGACAGCGTATGCACAACATTGCACAAGCATTTCTGGTGAACTGCTTGTGCAATGCTGCCCCCTGCAGATTTGCGGCCAATCGGCCGCTAGCATGGGGTGTCAATAAACCTGATCGTATGCAATCGGGCGAATTTATGTCCGGAACCTCAGAGGCAGCAGACGAGTTAAGACCGCTGCTTCTCAACTCCTGGCTCGCGCGGAAACAGGAGTATACAGGAGTATGCAGGGCCATTCGGCCCCCAAGAGCGGGTTCTTTTTCATTTATATGTGAAAAGCATTATTGATGGCAAATGACCATAGAACAAGCAAACGTTATTGAGCTGGTGTTCATTCCGGAGAGAAAGCTTTTCTTTCTGGGCCTGATATTCAAAACCCCGCTGCTCAGGTGAATGGGGCAGATCTTGAAGGGCATAAATTTCCTGAACTGACTTGTGGCATCCTATGAGAGTACATTTAACATCACTGAGCTCTTCAGTACTGCTAATGTTTGCCTATAAATATTTCATTGCTATGTGCTAGATTTTATGCACCTCTTAAACAAAGGGTGTGACTGAAACACCTAAACCAGGACTCGAAAAACCCAGGAGCCACTGGCTCCTAGAATTTTACACCTGGCTCCTAACTTTTTGGGTTATTCTCCATATATCTATATAGCAATACAACTGCCTGGCTCCTAAAATTTCTTACTGGCTCCTAAATTTTAAACAGATTTGTCGACCCCTAACCTAAACACAATTTTTAGTAGGGGTGACCATATAGGGGCATATGTATCAAGGTCTGGCGGACCTGATCCGACACTGCGGGCAACGCCGCCCCCTGAAGACTCGGGGCCATTAGGCCGCCAGCAGGGGGGTGTCAATCAACCCGATCGTACTCGATCGGGTTGTATTGTGGCGATTCCTGTCCGCCTGCTCAGAGCAGACGGACAGGATATGGAGCAGCGGTCTTTGTGACCGCTGCTTCATAACTGCTGTTTCTGGTGAGCCTGCAGGCTCGCCAGAAACACGGAGCATCAAGCTCCATTCCCCATAGTGTTTGTTTTTTAGTCTTTTGTGTCCTAGAATTCTTACATTCCTTCATTTAAAGAAACAAAAACAAAAAAACATTAAAATATATAATTATTAATGAGAATAGCCAACTGAAAATTACTGTAATATTTGTAACTATATATTTTAAATCCTTTAAATAAAATATATACATATAACATAAATAACATTTCTTATTCTAAATAGTGGCAGTAATTATCTTATTTCTATTACTACTTTCTATTTCACAGAGATATCTACTGCCCAGTAGAATTATAATAAATGGTGAATAGAACAATATAAGTTTTAGAAGTATAAGCAAACATTGTATGTGCCTGTAAGGGTGCAATTTCATATAAATATAATTGACCCTTAAACAAAAAGTAAAAATGGAAAAAAAAAACTATTTTAGAAGCACAGGAGTCAAGCAGTCCTTTATCTGACCAGCAGTAGATTATTTATAAAAAAAAACGTAGAAAAGAATGGAAGCATCTGGACACATTATAAAGGAAATATCTACTTTTTATTCAGCAAGCAATGCCAATGAAGCTTAGTCTCAATTCTATTATACTTATTGACTGAGGTCAAGGATGGCAAATGAATAAAATAGTACCGAACTACACTTGCTTGCTGTTTCAAATGAACATACTTCAGACTGAAAAATAAATACACTTAACTGATAACATTTTTTGTTTGAGATCTCCTTCAGACTGAGTAGGGGAAATACATTGCATTAAAATTTATACTGGGCTAGATTACGTGTGGAACGCAAATTAAAGCACCCGCTTGATAGTTATATGCACTAGAAGTAAGATTTTTACGCTTGTCGGTTTGCGCTCATATTACGAGTTGAAAGTAACTTGTAATACGAGCAGAAAGCCTGATGAGCGCAAACCCTCGCTATATACCCCTTATCGCTCTGGCGCAAACGTTTGCACTCCACTCGTAATCTAGGCCATTATGAGTTTGAAGAGTGCAGTGCTCTGATTCACAATACTTTCGTAGCTTCAGTATACCATCGCAATAAGAAATGAAAAGTATTTATTAATTAATTTATTTATAACAAATACATTGATAAAAAAATCAAGGAGTTTTAAGAGATATATTTACATTTATAAAGTAAAAATCAATGAGAAATAACTTGATATAAGTTAATTAAATATATGGATAAACATATATGCCAACTGAGCCTCAATTAATAAGGACAAAGTTAGAAAATACCAGAAATCCTATTACAAATAATTCTGACTGGCCTTTGATCAAACTCCAGAAGTCAATCAAAATTCTGAAAACGACATAGTTGTAGCTGAAGATTGATTGTAACAGCTATTACTTTCTATTACAGTTGCAGAAGTCATTTTTCACCTGAATCTCAATCCTTTAGCTATTTATCGCCAGCTGTCAGTTTGGTACCACTACTCATTTTTAAACAGTGACGTTTAAAAGCTGCATTAAAGCTTTTAATACTACCTTAAAAGTAAAATAATATAATTTTTAATTACACATGTTTTTGGTCATTACAACAGGTAATTTTTTAAGTGCAAAAAATGTATATATTTTTTTTTAACATTTAAGTTTACAATGTTTTTCAAAGTATCCTAGCATCTTTTAGTAATAGTAAATGTCTTGGTAACACATACAGTACCCTCCAAGGTGATGCTGTAGTTTTTTCATCATTTCATACCCAAAATACAAGAAAAGTGAAATTGATGTTTCTTTCATGTAATTGGCAAGAGTCCATGAGCTAGTGACGTATGGGATATACATTCCTACCAGGAGGGGCAAAGTTTCCCAAACCTCAAAATGCCTATAAATACATCCCCCACCACACCCACAATTCAGTTTTACAAACTTTGCCTCCTATGGAGGTGGTGAAGTAAGTTTGTGCTAGATTTCTACGTTGATATGCGCTTCTCAGCATGCTGAAGCCCGGTTCCTGTCAGAGCGCAGTGAATGACAGAGACGTGAAGGGAGTATTACCTATTGAATGCAATGGTCATCCTAACGGGGATCTATTTCATAGGTTCTCTGTTATCGGTCGTAGAGATTCATCTCCTACCTCCCTTTTCAGATCGACGATATACTCTTATATACCATTACCGCTACTGATTCTCGTTTCAGTACTGGTTTGGCTATCTACTTTATGTAGATGAGTGTCTTTTGGTAAGTATGTTTTCCTTTATTAAGACACTCTTAGCTATGGTTTGGCACTTTAAATGTTAAGTTCTAAATATAATGTTTGTACTTATATTTGCCATGATTCAGGTTTATCAGTATATTTCCTTTTTTACAGACTGTCAGTTTCATTTTGGGAAATGCACATATAGAAAAAAAATTTCTTACCTGAAATTTTTCAAATTGACTCTAAATTGCGGGCTGTTAGGCTCACGGGTGCGCAAAATGCTATCATTTATTGCGTCATTTTTGGCGCGAGACTTTTTTGGCGCAAGAATTACGTTTGTTGACGTATTTTCGTCATTTCCGGCGTCTTACTTGGCGCTGAGAATTTTCACGTAGTTGCGTCATCAATGACGCTCGTGTTTGTTGCAGACGTTTTTGGCGCCAAAAAATATTTTGTCAGTTGTGGGCGTCATTCTTGGCGCCAGACTTTTTGACATTATTTAAGTCTTCATGTATTTTTGCTTCTGGTTTCCAGAGGCTTAATCTGTTTGCATTTTTTCCCATTCCTGAAACTGTCATATAAGGAAATTGATAATTTTGCTTTATATGTTGTTTTTTCTATTACATATTGCAAGATGTCCCAGTCTGACCCTGTATCAGAATCTACTTCTGGAATGCTGCTGACTGATGTCGGTTCTACCAAAGCTAAGTGCATTTGTTGTAAACTTGTGGTAACTGTTCCTCCGGCTGTAGTTTGTGTTAGTTGTCATGATAAACTTTCTAAATCAGACAATATTTCCATTAGTAGTAATCCATTACCTGTTGTTGTTCCTTCAACATCTAATGTTCAGGATATTCCTGTTAATGTGAGAGAATTTGTTTCTAATTCTATTCAGAAGGCTCTGTCTGTTATACCACCTTCTAATAAACGTAAAAGGTCTTTTAAAACTTCTCATAAATTCAATGAATTTTTAAATGACCGACAGCATTCTGATTTATCTATCTCTGATGAGGATCTATCTAGTTCAGAAGATTCTGCGTCAGATATTGACACTGCCAAAACTTCATATTTATTCAAGATGGAGTATATTCGTTCTTTATTAAAAGAGGTGTTGATTGCATTAGATATAGAGGAGACTAGTCCTCTTGATATTAAAACCAGTAAACGTTTAAATTCGGTTTTTAAACCTCATGTAGTTATTTCTGAGGTTTTTCCAGTTCCTGATGCTATTTCAGAGGTAATTTCTAGGGAATGGAATAGTCTGGGTACTTCTTTTACTCCTTCTTCAAGGTTTAAGAGACTGTACCCTTTGCCGACTGATAGATTGGAGTTTTGGGAAAAAAATCCCCAAAGTTGATGGGGCTATCTCTACTCTTGCTAAGCGTACTACTATTCCTACGGCAGATAGTACTTCTTTTAAAGATCTTTTAGATAGGAAGCTTGAATCTTATCTAAGGAAGGCTTATTTATGTTCAGGTCATCTTCTTAGGCCTGCTATTTCTTTGGCTGATGTTGCTGCAGCTTCAACTTTTTGGTTGGAAACTTTAGCGCAACAAGTACCAGATCCTAATGTGTATAGCATTGTTAAGCTAATTCAACATGCTAATAATTTCATTTGTGATGCCATTTTTGATATCATTAGAATTGATGTCAGGTATATGTCTTTAGCTATTTTAGCTAGAAGAGCTTTATGGCTTAAATCTTGGAATGCGGATATGACTTCTAAGTCAACGTTGCTATCTTTATCTTTCCAAGGTAATAAATTAATTGGTTCTCAGTTGGATTCTATAATTTCAACTGTTACTGGGGGGAAGGGAGCCTTTTTGCCTCAGGATAAAAAATCTAGGGGTAAATTTAGGGCTACTAACCGTTTTCGTTCCTTTCGTCAGAATAAGGAACAGAAACCTGACCCTTCCCCTAAAGGAACGGTTTCCAATTGGAAGCCTTCTCCAGTCTGGAATAAATCCAAGCCTTTTAGAAAATCAAAACCAGCCCCCAAGTCCGCATGAAGGTGCGGTCCTCATTCCAGCACAGCTGGTAGGGGGCAGCAGGCTTCGATTTTTCAAAGATGTTTGGATCAATTCAATCCAAAATCATTGGATTCAGAACATTGTTTCTCAAGGGTACAGAATAGGTTTCAAGATAAGACTGCCTGTGAGAAATTTCTTTCTCTCACGCATTCCAGTGAACCCAGTAAAGGCTCAGGCTTTCCTGAAGTGTGTTTCAGACCTGGAGTTATCCAGGGTAATTGTGCCAGTTCCATATCTGGGACGGGGTCTGGGGTTTTATTCAAATCTGTTAATTGTTCCAAAGAAAGAGAATTCTTTCAGACCAGTTCTGGATCTAAAAATTTTGAATTGTTATGTAAGAATACCTACATTCAAAATGGTGACTATAAGGACTATTCTGCCTTTTGAACAGCAAGGGCATTATATGTCCACAATAGACTTACAGGATGCATATCTTCATATTCCGATTCATCTAGATCATTATCAGTTCCTGAGATTCTCTTTTCTAGACAAGCATTACCAATTTGTTGCTCTTCCTTTTGGCCTAGCAACAGCTCCAAGGATCTTTTCAAAGGTTCTCGGTGCCCTTCTCTCTGTAATCAGAGAGCGGGGTATTGCGGTGTTTCCTTATTTGGACGATATCTTGGTACTTGCTCAGTCATTACATTCTGCAGAATCTCACACGAATCAACTAGTGTTGTTTCTTCAAAGACATGGTTGGAGGATCAATTTACCAAAAAGTTCCTTGATTCCTCAGACAAGGGTAACCTTTTTAGGATTCCAAAAAGATTCAGTATCCATGACTTTGTCTCTAACAGACAAAAGACGTCTGAAATGGGTTTCAGCCTGTCAGAACCTTCAGTCTCAGTCATTCCCTTCAGTAGCTATGTGCATGGAGGTTTTAGGTCTCATGACTGCAGCATCGGACGCGATCCCCTTTGCTTATTTTCACATGAGGCCTCTTCAGCTTTGTATGCTGAATCAATGGTGCCGGGATTATACAAAGATATCAAAATTAATATCCTTAAAACCCAATATTCGACTATCTCTGACTTGGTGGTTAGATCACCATTGTTTGGTTCAGGGGGCCTCTTTTGTTCGTCCAACCTGGACTGTGATTTCAACAGATGCAAGTCTTTCAGGTTGGGGAGCTGTCTGGGGATCTCTAACAGCGCAGGGGGTTTGGAAATCTCAAGAGGCGAGATTACCAATCAATATTTTGGGACTCAGATTTTCAGAGCTCTTCAGTTTTGGCCTCTTCTGAACAGAGAACCGTTTATTTGTTTTCAGACAGACAATGTCACAACCGTATATGTCAATCATCAAGGTGGGACTCACAGTCCTCAAGCTATGAAAGAAGTATCTTGGATACTTGCATGGGCGGAATCCAGCTCTTGTCTAATCTCTGCGGTCCATATCCCAGGTATAGACAATTGGGAAGCGGATTATCTCAGTCGCCAGACTTTACATCCGGGAGAATGGTCTCCACCCAGATGTGTTTCTTCAGATTGTTCAGATGTGGGGGCTTCAAGAAATAGATCTGATGGCTTCTCATCTAAACAGGAAACTTCCAAGGTATCTGTCCAGATCCAGGGATCCTCAGGCGGAAGCAGTGGATGCGTTGTCACTGCCTTGGAATTATCAACCTGCTTATCTCTTTCCGCCTCTAGTTCTTCTTCCAAGAGTGATTTCCAAAATCATAATGGAACATTCATTTGTACTGCTGGTGGCTCCAGCATGGCCACACAGGTTTTGGTATCTGGTTCTTGTTCGGATGTCCAATTGCCAACCTTGGCCACTTCCGTTAAGGCCAGACCTTCTATCTCAAGGTCCATTTTTCCATCAGGATCTCAAATCATTAAATTTGAAGGTATGGAGATTGAACGTTTAGTGCTTAGTCATAGAGGTTTCTCTGACTCAGTGATTAATACTATTTTGCAGGCTCGCAAATCTGTGTCTAGAAAGATTTATTACCGAGTTTGGAAGACTTACATTTCATGGTGTTCTTCTCATAAATTTTCTTGGCATTCTTTTAGAATTCCTAGAATTTTACAGTTTCTTCAGGATGGTTTGGATAAGGGTCTGTCTGCAAGTTCCTTGAAAGGACAAATCTCTGCTCTTTCTGTTTCACAGAAAAATTGCTAATCTTCCAGACATTCATTGTTTTGTACAGGCTTTAGTTCGTATCAAGCCTGTCATTAAGCCAATTTCTCCTCCTTGGAGTCTTAATTTGGTTTTGAGGGCTTTACAGGCTCCTCCGTTTGAGCCTATGCATTCTCTGGACATTAAATTACATTCTTGGAAAGTATTGTTTCTTTTGGCCATCTCTTCTGCTAGAAGAGTTTCTGAATTATCTGCTCTTACTTGTGAGTCTCCTTTTCTGATTTTTCATCAGGATAAGGCGGTTTTGCGGACTTCTTTTACATTTTTACTTAAAGTTGTGAATTCCAACAACATTAGTAGAGAAATTGTTGTCCCTTCGTTGTGTCCTAATCCTAAGAATTCTTTGGAAAGATCTTTACATTCTTTGGATGTGGTTAGAGCTTTGAAATATTATGTAGAAGCTACTAAAGATTTCAGAAAGACTTCTAGTCTATTTGTTATCTTTTCTGGTTCTAGGAAAGGTCAGAAGGCTTCTGCCATTTCTTTGGCGTCTTGGTTAAAGCTTTTGATTCATCATGCTTATTTGGAGTCGGGTAAATCCCCGCCTCAGAGGATTACGGCTCATTCTACTAGGTCAGTTTCTACTTCCTGGGCTTTTAAGAATGAAGCTTCTGTTGATCAGATTTGCAATGCAGCAACTTGGTCTTCTTTGCATATTTTTACTTAATTCTACCATTTTGATGTTTTCTCTTCTTCAGAAGCAGTTTTTGGTGGAAAAGTTCTTCAGGCAGCTGTTTCAGTTTCATTCTTCTGCTTATAATTTCAGTTTTTTCATTATAAAGATTAAAACTTTTTGATTTGGGTTGTGGATTCTTTTTTCAGCGGAATTGACTGTCTTTATTTTTATCCCTCCCTCTCTAGTGACTCTTGCGTGGAGTGCCACATCTTGGGTATTTGCTATCCCATACGTCACTAGCTCATGGACTCTTGCCAATTACATGAAAGAAAACATAATTATGTAAGGAACTTACCTGATAAATTCATTTCTTTCATATTGGCAAGAGTCCATGAGGCCCACCCTTTTTGTGGTGGTTACGATTTTTTTGGCTAAAGCACAATTATTCCAATTCCTTGTTGATGCTTTCGCTCCTTTCTTATCACCCCACTTCTTGGCTATTCGTTAAACTGTATTGTGGGTGTGGTGGGGTGTATTTATAGGCATTTTGAGGTTTGGGAAACTTTGCCCCTCCTGGTAGGAATGTATATCCCATACGTCACTAGCTCATGGACTCTTGCCAATATGAAAGAAATGAATTTATCAGGTAAGTTCCTTACATAAATTATGTTTTTATTTAAATCTTAAAGGGATGGTAAACTCCGTATATATTGATTATAATATTGCTATAGTTACATTACATTCAATTTACACACTCAATGTCATGTAATGGCATGTATGTAAAAACATTACTTCTATGCAACATGATTTACACAAGCGCAGTTTTGCATTCGATCTGAAGGTGCCATAAGATGTCTAGATCTAAGTTGAGCATACGAATTAACAAGATGTATTCTCAGAAAAAACACTAAGCACCAACGTAACCCTTCCTTCCACGGGGTACTAGATTCCCCCAGATGAAAAGACTGTAGGACGTGTCCCCAAGGCACCGAAACCATCTACCAATGAATGCACAGGCACTGAAGGCCTCAAAGAGCAGAAAGGCAGCAAACCCAAAAGGCACCCCCCCTTCCAGGGGAGTCTGCCACAGGTCATAGGAGAAAGGTCAGACAGACCATCCAGAGCCCAACCAAGAAAGGAATAAGATCTATGAGAAACAGCCTCTCAAGTCCCCACAACAACGGCAGCAAGTCAAGTAACGTGCAACCACTATGTGCCGAGCAAGGTCAGCAAAAGGCAGAGACCAGAAAGGGAAAGTTCAAACAGGCTAAAGTCAAATCCTAGACCGAATGAGAATAATAGGGCAAAGAGACCAAACCCTCAGAAAAAGAGGCTGGGAAAGCTTATAATAGACCGGTCGGAGATAAAATTAACTCTATCATCTATTCCGAAGAACCGTGCAAGAACTGAGCAGTCCCTGGATGAAAAAGGAGAGGATCCCCCAACAAATCAAAAAGACGTCGTAGTAGGACACGCAGCCGCACAATCCTATAACAAAAGGCATAACATGGGGGAACAATCACCCCCGGGGAGAATATTATAGTGCCATTCACGGTCTTAACACCCGGGATAGGTAGGCACATAACTGCAAAGAAACTGCAGGATCTTGCAGACGAATTAACGCCAATAAAAAATTTAAACGAAAATGTCCCGCCACCTCCGGGGGAAACAATCCACCCTGTGCAGGAGAAATTAAAGTCAGGGTCACCTGCGAAAGCAAAAGGGGTGTGCGATTGGGAAGTCGCCTCCTGAAGAACAGAGCCCCCGGAGGCCGATGGCTCAGTCGATCCAAGTTCCACTGAGCCTGAGGGACCCGGCAAACTATGCAGGCACAAAAGACAAGAGTGGTAGACTTGCGACAACGGGGCCAAACGACAGTCCTCATCCGAGGACGACTCATTATCTGATAAGACAATAGTCCCGGAATTAGAATCCTCCATGGCTAGGACTAATATAAATGCCAATATTGGAAAACAAAAAACAAACGACTGGCACCTGACACACAATGGCTGGGGCACTCACCACCTCCTATGACCAGACCTCAGCGGAGCAAACTCTTTTCCTCCGTCGCCACTCGGTCAGGAATGTGGAAGGGGAAGAACCCCGCCCCAAGTGTAAGCACACACGGTCAGCAGATGCCTCGCGAAATCCAAAAAGCGTGCCACCGAAAGGCGGCAAAACTAGGCCCACATAAAAGGATACGCAAGACTACACAAACAGGCATAAACCCATAACCCGAAGGTTTTTAGTCCTAGGCCTGCATTCACAAGCCCAGAAAAAAGCCACTATGCACCACATAGAGTAACTCTACTTGTCTCAGCCTCAGAGCCCGTACACACATACCCAATGCAGGTTGAATCACATAAGAAACATAAGAGACCCCTTCCCCATTCACCAAACCACCCTAAGGAGGAAATATCCCTTGATTCCAAGATCTGTACTGAAGGTGCCTCAGCAAGGCCCATACTATACTGTCATTATAAATCACATTACAGACAATGTAATAAAATGAAACAATCTTACTGGAATCTACGCCATGAAACAGGAACATGGCCCTTCCAAGTGTGACGAATAGTGGCAGCGCCTCCGTCATGGACTCAAGAGAAGACAGCTCCCACTGCATCTCCGGACTCTAACTTTCGCCCAGGCACTCCACGAGAGGCTAACAGGACTACTTAAAACTCCTGTCCCATGTCAAAGGGTAGCACCCTCCATAAGAGACATGTTACAATTAAATAAAAGTATAACAAATGGAAAAAATAAAAAATAAAACAAACTTCTGACACTTCTCTGCAAACTTCCTGGGACGAAAGGCAAAGAATGACTGGGGGATAAGGGAAGTGAGAGGAGTATTTAAGCCTTTGGCTGGTGGGTCTTTGCCTCCTCCAGGTGGCCAGGTTCTTATTTCCCATAAGTAATGAATGCAGCTGTGAACTCTTTCCCATTAGGAAGAAAATGGTAGATCTTCTAATTCATGAATCCTGAAAATTCACCCTGTTGATCAAGGCTAACCCTGCTACACATCTTTGCCTAATTAGTGTGGGTGGAGCTTGGCTATTGGGAAACAACTGCAGGAAACAAGATGTTAATTTTAATATATATATATATATATATATATATATATATATATATTTATAACAAATTAAATTAATAACCATATTATTTATATTTATAAAGCATTTAACAAATATTTATGAGCAATTTCTCAATTCCTTTAGCTTATGCTTTCACAATGAAAGCCATTGATATTCATGAGGGGCTTCTACCTGTTAAAGGATTACTTTCTGTTATAGTTTTTAAGCTAAACAACTAACATATTAAAGTTAATAAACATTAATTAAAACCTACTGACCTATATTTTCTCCAAAACGAAGTTTCATAACATTCTAAAAGTTATATCTTTTATTTGCCGATGATGTCACGTTATCCTGCCCACTATTTTCAGCACTGCATGTTCAAAATACTTAAACCAATAACTTTGTGCTTAAAGCGCCATTTTGAAACCTAGGTATTGTAAACGGATTGGTACAGAGCAAAGGGGTACCCACGGAGTGGGTTTGAAAAACAATTAAATTTGCAGACAAGATTTCTGATATACGGTAGAGATATGTTAATGAAATGCTATTGATAAAAAGTGTATTTGGGGTAGTTAGTTAGTAACAGGCATAGAAAATATTTACTTACAGTGGCCCTTTAAGCAAAAAACAACAGAAAAATATGCACAATGTTTATTTTTGTCTGCTGTAAGAATAGTCAATAAACTGCCTTTTAAAAACAGAATTTATGTTTACCTGATAAATTACTTTCTCCAACGGTGTGTCCGGTCCACGGCGTCATCCTTACTTGTGGGATATTCTCTTCCCCAACAGGAAATGGCAAAGAGCCCAGCAAAGCTGGTCACATGATCCCTCCTAGGCTCCGCCTACCCCAGTCATTCGACCGACGTTAAGGAGGAATATTTGCATAGGAGAAACCATATGGTACCGTGGTGACTGTAGTTAAAGAAAATAAATTATCAGACCTGATTAAAAAAACCAGGGCGGGCCGTGGACCGGACACACCGTTGGAGAAAGTAATTTATCAGGTAAACATAAATTCTGTTTTCTCCAACATAGGTGTGTCCGGTCCACGGCGTCATCCTTACTTGTGGGAACCAATACCAAAGCTTTAGGACACGGATGAAGGGAGGGAGCAAATCAGGTCACCTAAATGGAAGGCACCACGGCTTGCAAAACCTTTCTCCCAAAAATAGCCTCAGAAGAAGCAAAAGTATCAAACTTGTAAAATTTGGTAAAAGTGTGCAGTGAAGACCAAGTCGCTGCCCTACATATCTGATCAACAGAAGCCTCGTTCTTGAAGGCCCATGTGGAAGCCACAGCCCTAGTGGAATGAGCTGTGATTCTTTCGGGAGGCTGCCGTCCGGCAGTCTCGTAAGCCAATCTGATGATGCTTTTAATCCAAAAAGAGAGAGAGGTAGAAGTTGCTTTTTGACCTCTCCTTTTACCGGAATAAACAACAAACAAGGAAGATGTTTGTCTAAAATCCTTTGTAGCATCAAAATAGAATTTTAGAGCGCGAACAACATCCAAATTGTGCAACAAACGTTCCTTCTTTGAAACTGGTTTCGGACACAGAGAAGGTACGATAATCTCCTGGTTAATGTTTTTGTTAGAAACAACTTTTGGAAGAAAACCAGGTTTAGTACGTAAAACCACCTTATCTGCATGGAACACCAGATAAGGAGGAGAACACTGCAGAGCAGATAATTCTGAAACTCTTCTAGCAGAAGAAATTGCAACTAAAAACAAAACTTTCCAAGATAATAACTTAATATCAACGGAATGCAAGGGTTCAAACGGAACCCCCTGAAGAACTGAAAGAACTAAATTGAGACTCCAAGGAGGAGTCAAAGGTTTGTAAACAGGCTTAATTCTAACCAGAGCCTGAACAAAGGCTTGAACATCTGGCACAGCGGCCAGCTTTTTGTGAAGTAACACAGACAAGGCAGAAATCTGTCCCTTCAGGGAACTTGCAGATAATCCTTTTTCCAATCCTTCTTGAAGGAAGGATAGAATCCTAGGAATCTTAACCTTGTCCCAAGGGAATCCTTTAGATTCACACCAACAGATATATTTTTTCCAAATTTTGTGGTAAATCTTTCTAGTTACAGGCTTTCTGGCCTGAACAAGAGTATCGATAACAGAATCTGAGAATCCTCGCTTCGATAAGATCAAGCGTTCAATCTCCAAGCAGTCAGCTGGAGTGAAACCAGATTCGGATGTTCGAACGGACCCTGAACAAGAAGGTCTCGTCTCAAAGGTAGCTTCCAAGGAGGAGCCGATGACATATTCACCAGATCTGCGTACCAAGTCCTGCGTGGCCACGCAGGAGCTATCAAGATCACCGACGCCCTCTCCTGATTGATCCTGGCTACCAGCCTGGGGATGAGAGGAAACGGCGGGAACACATAAGCTAGTTAAACACTAAAAAACTCTAAGCCATCTCCGTGGAGATGTTGCCTGTACAACGGCAAAGAGAATGACTGGGGTAGGCGGAGCCTAGGAGGGATCATGTGACCAGCTTTGCTGGGCTCTTTGCCATTTCCTGTTGGGGAAGAGAATATCCCACAAGTAAGGATGACGCCGTGGACCGGACACACCTATGTTGGAGAAACATTATTTAATTTGCATACTATCAGAGTTTTACTTACAAATATATAGATGGATATAACTTTACGCCAATCACAAAGAAGTTATCAACAACACGATGCCAAATTTTTTCAACAAAACATTCAGAATCTGTAGATAGGGATGTAGCCTCTGATTCAGATGGGCATGAAATATGTAACGAATCATCCCAGAGAGAAACTAGACCTTCCTATAAAAAGAAAAGGCTGTCAGAGCTAATGTCTTAATAAGCCAAAGCTGTGCTGATTAAGGAAAATAAAAATGTTAGTGATTGTTCTGATACTTCAAATATATTTTTATAATGAAGGGGATTTGATCCAGATAATCCTACTTCACTGAATGTACAAAACCAATACTGTAGTATTTAACAGATATATATATATATATATATACTTTCTATGTATGAAAGAAAATGTTTGTGTACACTGTCCCTTTGACAGTCTGCATTTACATAGACAAACACTCAAGTATACAAGGTAATAGTTTTAAAGGGACATGAGACCCAAAATTTTTCTTTCATAATTCAGAGTGTAACATTTAAAATATCTTTCCAATTTTTGTCTATTATCTAACCTACTTTGTTCTGTTCTTATCCTTTGATGAAAAGCAGGTGCATAAATTTAGAAGCGTGCACATGTTGGAGCACTATATTGCAGCAATTTTGCAAGAATGCTTTTAACAATGTCATACATTTGCATGGCAGCATTGTTTGTTGATGTACAGTGCTCCATTCACTTTGCACACTACCTACATAGGCATTCTCTCCAACAAAGAATACCAGGAGAACAAAGTAAATGTGATAACTGAAGTAAATGAGAAACTTTTTAAAATGTGTAAGCTCTGAACCATGTACATGTTAGGGCAAAAAGGCTGGGAAGAAAACATCTAATAATACTTTTTTACAATGTCCATAGATGGCTGTTTTGACATACTAGTAGGTCTGGGCACAATGTGAGAGTACAAACACACAAGTGAATAAAGAGGGAGTCACATGGTGTAATAAATCACAAACAGTGAATGTATCATATGAAGCACCTACATCTCTCTGTTCCTGGGTTTGTCTGTCAATATTCTATTAAGGCAGCAGACTCAGGATCTATGTTCTAGAAACACCCAGACAGTATCAAGCCAAGTATAAAAGTAATACAATTTATTGTACACAAAATAGCTGTTTTATACTTTGGTTATTTCATCAGTTTTATACTGTCCACTACCTATCATTTTAATTAAACTTTACACCTAGTTTAAGTCTGACCTTGTCCATATTTAGAAACCTCAAGCATTTGCTTCCGAGTCCTAATGCCCTCATGGTGACAGACTGTAGGTGTCATTTGTCATTTATTTTTCTGGCTTTATTTGGTTTTTCATTTTCCATGATTTACATCGTTATACAATGCCCTCTGTAGTCAAGGGATTTTAAAGAGTAAATAAATCTTCAACATAATGATGTATCTAAACTAAAGGTTAGCATTAGAATAGTATGAAGATGTATTTTTGAAAAACATTAAATATCAAAATTGCAAACGATTAGTTTCTATAAAGTACTTCGGTGTAACGTGTGCTGCCATGTTTGCGCCTAGGTTTTGCTCTCAGCTATCTCTTCTGCTAAGGATGTTTAGAGACGATATAAAACAGGCAATAAAACAGAATGTGAAAACAAGGCTAATTGCCCTCAGCAGATAATATTATTTATATCAGATAATAGTTCAGAACATACAGTATATGATTGTCCTGTTCTGGTCTTTTTATGTTTAAATTCTCTCATTAATTTAAAGGGACATTCCACAATTGAAATGCACACAGATGCATTTGAGTTTTGAATACATGCAATATACATGTATAAGCAAAAATGCTTCTAGTAAAAACTATAGCTGTTTCAAGAGTGTATTTAAGTATGCTCCGTGCCCCCAGCATTTTAAACATAGCACTTGCTCAAAGAGCCTGAAGTGCTTGTATCATCTGGTAATGGCTCATTTTTTAAATTACTAATATGATACAAGCCCCACTGGCCCACTGAGCAGCTGCAGTATTTACAGTGCTGGTACACTGAGAATAACTAGCTATCCTTCACATGCATAACAGTGATACCGTTTACTAAAAGCAGTTTTGCCAATAGATGTATATTGCAAATATGTTTTTTAATCCAAAAATGTAATTCATCTCTGTGCAATTTAATTTTGGCTGAAATGTCCCTTTAACATTACTTTGTATCACATTAAAAATACCAGCTGCACTACGCAAATAATCATTTAGATTTTGAATTGATGACGTTAATTCATTATTCTGAATTAAATAAAAACTATTCACAGAATAGGCTTTCTATCATATGTATTACCTCCTCTGCACAGTGCAAAATAGTTTCCTTCCCTTGAAGCATATCAAATAAAGTCTCACATGATGATTTTAGGACCCTCTCCTTGACTTGTAAATGTTGCTGCATTTCTTGAACTGAACGCAAACCTGCCTACAAGCAGAATAAAAAAGATAAGTAACATAAACTATATAACTTCTTAAAGACACACTTAACACCTTGCAATTACAAGACATGTATACTGTCTTTCCAACCTTATATTTTTGAAACCAGCAGCTACTACAAATTTCATCCCTAGACTGACCAGATATTTATTTATAATCCTCTTAATTTATTGTGTATTATCTACATCATGGATGGCCAACTGGTGGCCGGCGAGCAATATAGTGGCCCTCTATACTAATTTTTACAGTCCTCAAAAAAAGCAGAAATAAGAATCTGTGCTATAGGTTTTGTGGCCTGAGGAAAAAGTGGAAATAAAAATGGTGTGTTTTTTAGACTTCAGGTAAGTGGCAAACAAGTAGGTAACAACTTGAAAGACCCATCTAGAAAGGAAGAACGAAATGCCGTAACGAGCATGAAACGCGTAGGATGTATATAGAGGTAAGTCGGCTGGCTTCTCTGTTTTGATACTATTCTGCAACATTGATTTTTAATGGAAACATTAAAAGTTACGTTTTAAAGATACACTTTGTCTCCTTAACCATGTTGGGATTCTAAGATTTTGATATTATTGCATATTCAAATGGAGCGGGTTGGTGGCTCCTTTTTCCCCAATAGTGAAATCATCACTCATTGTCGACAGATGCATACCACGGCAGAACTCGTGAAACAGGCATCGCATACAGCGACTACTGGAGGTAAAAAGCCAGAAAGCTATCTGGTGACCTAGGCATCGACCTACTGTACACAGGTATCCGTTATTCAGGTAGAGCGGAACGGGGGGGGGGGGGGCTTCCACAACCAAGAAGCTGGGAACAGAAGAGTTGTTTCCCCCAGGTGAGACCAAGAAGAAATGGTTGGTGACTGATAGGTATCCACTACAAAGTATTGTGCTGCCTACATTGTGACTTTTCTATACGTGGTTAAGACAATCTTGTTTACAGATGTTTCTGAATGTGGTTACCATATGAGACTTCACATAACAAGGATCATACAGACTTTCCCAAGTAAGCACATAACTGCACACATTCGGCTAGATTATAAGTTTTTGTCGGTAAGGCTTGCGGTGCTAATAAGCCTTTTTTTCTCACCGCTCACTTAAGACAACGCTGGTATTACAGGTTTTTTTTCAACCCGGCGTTAGCCTCTAAAAAGTGAGCGGAGAGCAAAATTTGGCTCCACATCTCACCTCAATACCAGCGTTGCTTAAATCAGCGGTAAGCTGGCTAAATGTGCTCGTGCACAATTTCCTCATAGGAAACAATGGGGCTGAGCCGGCTGAAAAAAAAACCTAACACCTGCAAAAAATCAGCGTTCAGCTCCTAACACAGTCCCATTGTTTACTATGGGGAAATACTTTTTATGTCTACACCTAACACCCTAACATTAACCCCGAGTCTAAACACCCCTAATCTTACACTTATTAACCCCTAATCTGAAGCCCCCGACATCTGCTTTATATTATTAACCCCTAATCTGCCTCTCCAGACACCGCCGCCACCTACATTATACTAATGAACCCCTAATCTGCTGCCCCCAACATCGCCAACACCTACATTATATTTATTAAACCCTAATCTTCCGTCCCCAACGTCGCCGCAACCTAACTACAATTATTAACCCCTAATCTGCCGCCCCAACGTTGCCGCCACTATAATAAATATATTATTCCCTAAACCTAAGTCTAATCCTAACCCTAACACCCCCCTAATTTAAATATAATTTAAAATAATCTTAATAAAATTACTACAATTAAATAAATTAATCCTATTTAAAACTAAATACTTACCTATAAAATAAACCCTAAGCTAGCTACAATATAACTAATAGTTACATTGTAGCTATCTCAGGATTTATTTTTATTTTACAGGCAAGTTTGTATTTATTTTAACTAGGTAAAATAGTTATTAAATAGTTATTAACTATTTAATAAAAAATAAAAATTTACCTGTAAAATAAACCCTAACCTAAGTTACAATTACACCTAACACTACACTCTAATTAAATTAATTCCCTAAACTAACTACAATTAAATTAAATAAACTAAAGTACGAAACACAACAAAAAATAAATTACAGAAAATAAAATAATAATTAAAAAAAATTTAAACTAATTACACCTACTCTAATCCCCCTAGTAAAATAAAAAATACCCCCAAAATAATAAAATTCCCTACCCTATACTAAATTACAAATAGCCCTTAAAAGGGCCTTTTGCGGGGCATTGCCCCAAAGTAATCAGCTCTTTTACCTGTAAAAAAATACAATACCCCCCCAACATTAAAACCCACCACCCACACAACCAACCCTACTCTAAAACCCACCCAATCCCCCCTTAATAAAACCTAACACTAACCCCTTGAAGATCACCCTACCTTGAGAAGTCTTCACCCAGCCAGGCACAAGTGGTCCTCCAGAGGGGCGGAAGTCTTCATCCGATCCGGGCAGAAGAGGACATCCAGAAGTCTTCATCCAGACGGCATCTTCTATCTTCAATCCAGCCGACGCGGAGCATCCTCTTCAAACGAAGTCCAACTGAAGAATGAAGGTTCCTTTAAATGACGTCATCCAAGATGGTGTCCCTTCAATTCCGATTGGCTGATAGGATTCTATCAGCAAATCGGAATTAAGGGTAGGAAGTTCAATCCTATTGGCTGATCCAATCAGCTAATAGGCTTGAGCTTGCATTCTATTGGCTGTTCCAATCAGCCAATAGAATGCAAGCTCAATTCTATTGGCTGATTGCATCAGCCAATAGGATTTTTCCTACTTCAATTCCGATTGGCTGATAGAATTCTATCAGCCAATCGGAATTGAAGGGACGCCATCTTGGATGACGTCATTTAAAGGAACCTTCATTCTTCAGTTGGACTTCGTTTGAAGAGGATGCTCCGCGTCGGCTGGATTGAAGATGGACCCGCTCCGCTCCGGATGAAGATAGAAGATACCGTCTAGATGAAGACTTCTGGCCGTCTGGATGTCCTCTTCTGCCCGGATCGGATGAAGACTTCGGCCCCTCTGGAGGACCACTTGTGCCCGGCTGGGTGAAGACGTCGCAAGGTAGGGTGATCTTCAAGGGGTTAGTGTTAGGTTTTATTAAGGGGGGATTGGGTGGGTTTTAGAGTAGGGTTGGGTGTGTGGGTGGTGGGTTTTAATGTTGGGGGGATTTGTAATTTTTTTAACAGGTAAGAGAGCTGATTACTTTGGGGCAATGCCCCGTAAAAAAGGCCCTTTTAAGGGCTATTTGTAATTTAGTGTAGGGTAGGGCTTTTTTATTTTGTTAGGGGGATTAGGGTAGGTGTAATTAGTTTAAAATTCTTGTAATTATTTTATTATTTTCTGTAATTTAGTGTTTGTTTTTTTCATACTTTAGTTTATTTAATTTAATTGTAGTTAATTTAGGAAATTATTTTAATTATAGTGTAGTGTTAGGTGTAATTGTAATTTAGGTTAGGATTTATTTTACAGGTAAATTTGTCTTTATTTTAACTAGGTAGTTATTAAATAGTTAATAACTATTTAATAACTATTGTACCTAGTTAAAATAAATACAATGTTGCCTGTAAAATAAAAATAAACCCTAAGCTACATACAATGTAACTATTAGTTATATTGTAGCTATCTTAAAGTTTATTTTATCGGTAAGTATTTAGTTTTAAATAGGAATTATTAATTAATTGTAGTAATTAATAATTAATTGTAGTAATTTTATTTTGTTTTATTTAAATTATATTTAAGTTAGGGGGGGTTAGGGGTTAATACATTTAATATAGTTGAGGCGACGTTGTGGGCGGCGGATTAGGGGTTAATAAATGTAGGTAGGTGTCGGCGATGTTAGGGACGGCAGATTAGGGGTTAATAAAATGTAACTAGTGTTTGCGAGGCAGGAGTGCGGCGGTTTAGGGGTTAATATATTTATTGAAGTGGTGGCGATGTCCGGTCGGCAGATTAGGGGTTAAAAACTTTATTTAAGTGTTTGCGTTGTGGGGGAGGGGGCCCTCGGTTTAGGGGTTAATAGGTAGTTTATGGGTGTTAGTGTACTTTTTAGCACTTTAGTTAAGAGTTTTATGTTACTGCGTTAGCCCATAAAACTCTTAACTACTGACTTTTAAATGCGGTAGGAGTCTTGACAGGAGAGGGTGTACATCTCACTTTCTCCAAGACTTGTAATACCGGCGTTAGGAAAATCCCATAGAAAAGATAGGATACGCAATTGATGTAAGGGGATTTGCGGTATGCTCGAGTCACGGAAGAAAAGTGAGCCGTAAACCTGTACTTGCCAGACTCTTAATACCAGCGTGCTTTATAAAGCAGCGTTGGGACCTCTCAACGCTGCTTTTTAAGGCTAATGCAAGACTCGAAATCTAGGCGATAGTTTTCATATAGCGGATAGCAATTGGCATATGTGTTTTCTAGAATGGAAGAACAGCAGGCATAGATGACCCTGCAACCTTACCTAAATCTGACCCTGTTACAATGGACATTTTAACAAAATATATTATTTGTGTGTTTAATAGCCATAAATTCACATGTAGCCTTAAAGGGGCAGTAAACCTAAAAAATAATGTTATATAATTCTGCACATATAACATATTAGCGCAAAGATTATACATTAAAATATTGCAGCCATATTTTATGATAAAGTCTAGTTTTCTTTCTAATGACACGGTGAGTCCACGGATCATCTTAATTACTGTTGGGAATATCACTCCTGACCAGCAGGAGGAGGCAAAGAGCACCACAGCAAAGCTGTTAAATACCACTCCCCTACCCACAACCCCCAGTCATTCTCTTTGCTTGTATCAAATGCAAGGAGGTGGTAAAGTTAGGTGTCTGATTCTTCTATCAAGAATTTGTTATTTTTAAAGCAGAGCAGCTTTGCTTTGATTTTCCTGGGGTGTAGCTGTAGTCCATGTCAGTCTCTTCAGTAGGGCAGTGGTGGCTTTTAAGCAGTTAAGAACTTGTAAAGTGGGCTTTTCTGCGTTTTCCTATCAGTTTGCTGCCCTATGTCAGAATAACAGAGTAAGCATACTTTGTTATTTCTTTTTTCCACAGGTCCTCCTGCCGGACGGCTAGATTGCACGTGTCTTTTCGTCTTCTGGGGCTGGGAGACTGGCACTACAAGGGGTTGAAGGTAGCTCCCTCTCTGCAGTATAAGTGGGACATATATGTCCTTTAGAAGGATATTTTGAGGCAGTATGCAGGCACGTCATGGTGACAGGAGACTAGGGGTTAATATAGATTCCCTGTATTTTTATTTGGGGCTTGTTTGGTCATGTTAGAGACTTCTATGGGGTTAATGACCTCTCTATCTGATTTTTATTTCAGTTGGTAACCTTTTTCTTTTTGGTAGCGCAGTAACTAGCGTATCTAGTGCGCTTCTATTTTAGAGGACACCATTATCGTGTGGAGGCTGGCTCGCTGCTGTGTAGTGTGTTTGTGCACTTCTATTGCGCTCAAGGTTGGGGAATTCAGCATGTTTTTCTGCTGGTTTAATGAAGCGCGATGCTAGGAAAATGTTCGCGCTTCATTACCATGCTGCTAAAGTGTCCCCGCCTCCTTCATTGTGAGGGACGCCATGTTATTCCACTTTGGGTCTTGCGATCCTGTAATTCAATATACTCTGGTTGAGAATGGATCTGTTTGTCTTTTCTTATTTTCTGTGTGATAGCAAGGTTCTGTGTTGAGCGGACTCCTTTTTGGAGCCGTTTTTTATTATAGTTTATGGGGAACATTTTGGTTAATAAAACGAGTGCTACTTTGAGTATGGGTACTGGAATTATGTTATTTCTGTTTCTATTATATTTTTTTTATTTATTTAATATTGAATATTTGTATTAGGATGTTATGGGAGCATGTTTTATTATTTTGTATATGCTATTCTATTTATTATTCATCTGTGCTACTTAAAGTGATGGTTGCTTTTAAGTTAATTTCAGTTTTTATTTGCAAGGGTGTTGAGGGATATGGTTTTTTTAATAGCTCTCTCTCTCTGATACTATATTATTTTTTCTTTTTTAGTAATTTTCATCTGTACTATTTAAAGTGACAGTTGAATTCCATTTCAGTTTTTATTTGCAAATGTTTGAAGAGTTATGGGTGCATAATTTATTTATTTATAGCTTCCTCTCCCTGAAACTATACAAATTTTCTCATATTTAGTATTCATTTTCATCTGTGCTACTTAAAGTGACAGTTGCATTTAATTTTAGTTTTTATTTGCAAAAGGTCCTATTGCAATATGTTTTTTGTGTCTCGCTGGATCTCTTGAGATAGAGAGAGAGCATTACTTCTGAGCCTGTCTCCCAGGATGATTCTGTTCGAGCAATGACAGTTTCTCCTTTTTTCGTCCCAAATCTCTATGGTGTCACCTGCAGTGTCCTGCGGTTCCTCGATGTCTCCTGGAGGAGTTATTTGCGTACAGATTTTGCTTTTCGGGTATCTGTTAAAGGGTATTTTTGGCTGTATGTGTTATTCCTACTCTTAGGGAAAATCACTTGAGGAACAGTAAAGATTCAGTAAGTAAGGTTTCTGTATCTTCTGCTACTGTTTTTCTTCCTCGTGGACTGATAAGGAGGATTCGCTAGTAGGATCTGAAGGTGAATTCTCAGAATTAGTCAGTATAATTCCTTCATTTGTTGCTGAAGTAGTAAACTTCAGATTTAAGCTTTTTCACCCCATGTACGGTTTAAGGAGGTTTTGGCTATTTTGTGTGACTTCGATACGCCTGTCTTGAATCCTAAAGAATTTGTAAACATTTTTAAAGTTCCCGGATTCTGTGTGGAAGGAGTCTGGTCTGGTGAGGGATTCACCGGTAGCTAGGTGAAGGGCTCAGATTCGGCCAGTATAATTCCTTCATCTGCTGCTGAAGTGATTTACTTCAGATGTACTCTAAAGGAGGTGTTTATTCTTTGGTCGACTTCATTGTCTTGTTGTCCACCATTAGAGATTTTATAATCTTTATTTTTCTCTTTTGGTCTACCTGACTTAGAGAATTTCGATCCTTAGGGAGGGTAGTGGTTCCTTCTGGATCCATGGATAGAAGCCGGAGGCATTTCTGTTCCTTTTATGAGTTTCCTTGTCTTTTAGACTTACTGTACTAGCTGCCGGGCTTAGTAGCTGGCATCTGGTCAGCTAAGATCTCTTTCTGGGGTTTAATGGTACAGTTTAAGTTTTATAGTCCTGAAGTTGCAGGTTAATTTTTTTGTGTTCCTCCTAATTAATGCTTTTGATTTATTCTCTAGGATCTATCAGAGTTTTTCTTTAAGTTAAGGATGGAGAAAGACATTTTTCTACTACACGCCTAGAGTTCAAGTCTGAATGGTTCAGTCTTGTTTTTTGCAACAGTACAATTTAAGATCTCTCTCAGGCCTTCTAGAGTGTTTGCAATCCTGACCTGTAGAGAGTTTTTTTTTTTACTTTGAATAGGGTTCAGGACCTTCCTCTCGGGGAGTGATAGCTCCAATCCCAGTCTGGGATCAGAATCTAGGTATTTGGCTTTCTCAGGATCTGACCTCATATATTATCTTTTTTCCTTTGGTCGGAGAGAACTTGTTCTTATTGAACACAGACCTGAGGGATGTGTATTTACTCTCTATTTCCTAGAAATTACTTAAGTCTTGGAGTATTTCAAGGCGCTTTTTTTGGACTATTTATGATTTAGGGACATCTTTCTTTGAGCAGACTCCTTTTCTGAAGATCTTGTACAATTTTCTTTTTTATGGATAAGAGTTCCCCTTGTTTCATTCACAAGGGTGATTTGGGGAATTCTTATGGTTTATCTGATTAGGAGAAGATTTTTATCAGAGGTTTTATTTCAAGAATAAAGATGGCCTATGCTATAAGAAGATTGCCAAGACCCTGAAACTGAGCTTCAGCACGGTGGGCAAGACCATACAGTGGTTTCACAGGACAGTTTTTATTTAGAACAGGCCTCACCATTGTCGACCAAAGAAGTTGAGTGCACATGCTCAGCGTCATATCCAGAGGTTGTCTTTGGGAAATAGATGTATGAGTGCTGCCAGCATTGCTGCAGAGGTTGAAGGGGTGGGGGGTCAGCCTGTCAGTGCTCAGACCATACGTCGCACACTGCATCAAATTGGTCTGCATGGTTGTCGTCCCAGAAGGAAGCCTCTTCTAAAGATGATGCACAAGAAAGCCCGCAAACAGTTTGCTGAAGACAAGCAGGCTAAGGACATGGATTACTGGAACCATGTCCTGTGGTCCGATGAGACCAAGATAAACTTATTTGGTTCAGATTGTGTCAAGTCTGTGTGGTGGCAACCAGGTGAGGAGTATAAAGACAAGTGTGTCTTGCCTACAGTCAAGCATGGTGGTGGGAGTGTCATTAGTGCTGCCAGCACTGGAGAGCTACAGTTCATTGAGGGAACCATGAATGCCAACATGTACTGTGACATACTGAAGCAGAGCATGATCCCCTCTCTTCAGAGACTGGGCCGCAGGGCAGTATTCCAACATGATAACGACCCCAAACGAATCTCCAAGATGACCACTGCCTTGCTAAAGAATCTGATGGTAAAGGTGATGGACTGGCCAAGCATGTCTCCAGACCTAAACCCTATGAGCATCTGTGGGTTATCCTCAAACGGAAGGTGGGGGAGCGCAAGGTCTCTTACATCCACCAGCTCCATGATGTTACATTTGGGAAATTAGAACCTGGCCACCAGGAGGAGGCAAATACACCACAGCCAAAGGCTTAAATACTCCTCCCACTTCCCTCATCCCCCAGTCATTCTGTCGAGGAACAAGGAACAGTAGAAGAAATATCAGGGTGAAAAGGTGCCAGAAGAACAAAAATAACAGACGCCCCACAGAAAAAATACGTGCGAGTATTTCAAGGCGCTTTTTTTGGACTATTTATGATTTAGGGACAGTAGAAGAAATATCAGGGTGAAAAGGTGCCAGAAGAACAAAAATAACAGACGCCCCACAGAAAAAATACGTGGAGTATTTCAAGGCGCTTTTTTTGGACTATTTATGATTTAGGGACATCTTTCTTTGAGCAGACTCCTTTTCTGAAGATCTTGTACAATTTTCTTTTTTATAGATAAGAGTTCCCCTTGTTTCAAAAAATAACAGACGCCCCAGCGCAGGAAAACCTGTGCAGGATCATCGATAAGAGTGAGAAACCAGAGGTGAAGGAAGCGCCATCTTGACTACCTCCATAAACGCAGGGATAATTATCACCACAAGCGGTACCGAGCCCCCGCTCATCTATACTTACTATCGCACAGAAGCTCAGAACACCGATCCCAACCAAGAGACTCTCAGCAACCGATCCCAACCAAGAGACTGAGGACACGCTGCTGATCTGAAAGGTGAGCCGCTCGCCCTCACGGGCCCCTTGTATACACTACTAGGACAGTAGCAAGGCCTCAGTGCGCCACATATGCTCACGCTGGAGGTAAATGCACACAAACATCTTGGTCTGTAACGGCCCAGCGCAGCTTTCATTTCACCTACCAGAAATATGCACCATCTCCCTTAGAGACCCTTGCAGCGGGAGAGAAAGGAGAAATAACAAAAATACAATATAAATAAAACTTGAGAAGGCCGCCCTCAATCACTATCCTTACTCCATTTAGAAGTCACACTGTATCCCGCGCTCTCTACAGGGAACTATTATTAGCCCAAACAGCAATGATTTATAAGGCTACGATTTGAGTTATAATATAACCTCTCAAGCCCCTGGACAGCAGATTTAAACAACATACAGAAAATTCAAGCACAGGAAACAATAAGACAAGGTGTTTGAACAACAGGCTTGGCCTAGACACATCTGCAGGCTACTACATAGAGCATAAGAAAACCTTGCACCTCTGTTGTAACCTTTCTTTGCAAACAAAAGCTCACCCTGAGGTCAATATCAGAAAGAGAGGGTGGGTAGAGGGGAACAAAGAGAACTGACAACTTTAATAAGTTATGTACCCCCCACAGAGACACTTTCACTGACTCTTGCTTTCTATAACCTGCTGAAAGACAAAAGGGATGCCTGGCAAAAGACAATAAAGAGAAGTCAAAAACAATACAACTGGCACTCTAAACAAATATCTTAAACAGGCAGACCCACAGATCCCTGAAGCACCTGAGAAAAGGGAAAACGTCCCACAAATAGATAATTCTCAACATAAAGACCCAAACATGCAGGCCCAACAGCTAATCACAAAAGAGGACTTGTTGCACCTCTCTTCTAAGGAAGACATTAGGGATGCTGTCCAAGAAATGAGAAATCTCTTTAACGAGCTTAGGAGAGACATCACAGCCTTAGACACAAGAGTCACGCAGGTAGAAGCAAAACAACAAGAACATTCAGCCTCTGAAAAAGCTATTACCACAGAGATCCAACTACAATCTGAAACAATTCAGCAACTAAATGACAAAATTGAGGATCTTGACAACAGGGGGCGAAGGAACAATTTACGTTTCAGAGGGATACCAGAATCTGTCCACCCCCCAGCCATAGACGGTTGTTTGCAGAGCCTGTTCCGCACACTGAAAGAGTCCCCCTCATCACCAGATATTGTCCTAGAACGCGCTCACAGAGCGCTTAGGGCGAAACCCCCACCTAAAGCCCCCCCAGGGACATCATCGTACGGTTCCTAAACTATAGGGACAAGGAAGAAATCCTCAAACAAGCACGACTCAAACATCCTGTACATCATGCAGGGGTGGAGATACAAATTTTTTCTGACCTGTCACCAACCACCCTCCAGAAGAGAAGGGAACTGGGCCACATTACAGCCAAATTGCGGGCACACAAAATACAATATCGATGGGGCTTTCCGGTATCAATAGTGGCCACCCATCAGAACAAAACAGCTGTATACCACCCAGGAACGGATGAAAGAACTTTTTACTCTGGACTATCTATTGACGGCGAACAACTCCTAAGGCCCAATACACATCCTCAGGACCCAACATCTGAACTCAGAGACTATCTCCTCATGAAGGAGTATAATATCTCTACCTGAAAAGTCCACTGTTGTATCCTTTTGCACTTTGTCACACTTAGTCGTGACGCTAGTTACCTCATACTGGACATTATGCTACGAAGGTCACCCAGGGGAAGACCCCATTAGGGTAACCCTCCTTATAACAGTTAGCTTAAAATGTTTAGTCTGTTGCATAGAATAGTTTCTAAAGTTATTGCAAATGTTGGTTGAGGGGGAGGGGAGGGGGAAGGGAAGGGGGAAAAAAAAAGAAAAAAAAAAGAGTTATAATAATCTTTTATATTTACCAATGAAAGTACTATACATTTGTCTATGTTCCTCCATGTCTGTCTAACATATATTTTCCCCTCTCCTTTCCTCAATCACCCAAAATAAGAACTTAGCAACCTCTCACCACAAAATGGAAAACACCCTCGAACATCCTCCACACTCTCAAAGTTAACATGCTATACACACTCATAGCTTCCACCTGAAACATTAGACTAACCTTCATTCCTACTTTCCCAAATTGACCCCCTATTCGTCATTCACACATGCACTCCCACCCTCTTTAATACTCTACACTTACCCACCCCACTTCTTTTTCCCCCTCATCTTACCTATCCTTTACTCCAATGCCCCCTCCCCCCCTCCACTCATTTATATCATCTTACCCCTAACCTTCCACACTAGGCCCACTTCCCTTCCAAATTCCACTCCATTCTTCCCCCCTCATCAGTTCCCAACTAACTACACATCTCTTGTTACCTCAACTCCTCTCCCCCCCCCACTCCTACCTAACCCCTCCTCTCTGCCACCTCCTCTCCCCCTACGACCTTCCCACCCACACCCCTCCCCCCTCAATATCCCTCCCCATACACTCTCGCTTCAGGTCCACACAATTTTAACTAACTACCTGAATAGACTCCACCACACTGACCTAATCTTGACAACAGGGAATTAAGATACACCATCCTTTTTTCATCGTATGTGCTTGAGGGTTACGACCCCGTTCACGACCCTATCTCTTTTCTCTATCTTGGTACCACTCACTTAGCAACTTAGTTGCTCAAAGAAGAGTAACTCTTGTTTTATTTATTTTGAATTGTTATTGCATAAGAGAGTAAATCGGATTGTACCCTCTTTTTCTTTAATACTCTCTCTTTCTCTCAATTCTTACTAAACCCCTTATTCCCCCTAATTTCCTCTTCCGAAAGTACCCATCTCTCTTTCTCTTTCCCCCTCTTTATTCCACTCCCCTAGACCGCTTCTCCCTCTCCTACCTTAAACTCCCTTTCCCCACCTTTTTTTTTTTTTTTCTTTTTCCTCTCTTCCTCCATACAGAATGAATCATCAGCCAAGCAGACCCCACTCACATGACCTGGTAATGACCACCATCAATGCCAAGGGCATAAATAATACAGGTAAAAGGTCTATAGCTTTCAGAGCGTTAAAAAACCTCCATAGCCATATCCTGTTCTTACAGGAGACTCACTTTCGAAAAGGGAGAGAACCGAAATGGTTCAACCCCCACTACCCAACAGCTCATTTTGCCTCAGGGCTATCCAAAAAAGGCGGAGTGGGCATTCTAATACACCACTCCATACCTCTAAAGATTTCACATGTTGAAAAAGACCCAGAGGGGAGATACTTGATTATCACGGGACTCCTCTATGATCACCCAATAACGTTAGCCACGATATACAGTCCAAACACAGAACAGCATACATTTATTACCAAAATTTCAAAACTTATCCTTGACCTCTCGAAGGGGCCGGTGTTGCTCTCGGGAGATTTTAACCTCCCGATGGATGTAATGCTAGACACATCAAACAAAGCATCGAGCATCCCATCTAAAATAATAAAGTCGGTAAAAAACACAATTGCAAACCTCCAGCTTCACGACATTTGGCGCACTATGCACCCAACACTCAAAGATTTCACTTATTTTTCTCCTCCCCACAATAAATATTCACGTATAGATTATTTCTACACAGACTCCAATGGTATAGACATGATTAACGAATGCCATATAGGCCAAATATCTTGGTCAGACCACGCACCAGTCACATGCTCAGTCCAATGGCCAGATTTCCCCCCCACAACGTACATCTGGAAACTCGATGATTTTCTCTTAAATGACCCCACCATCATTGCAGAAATCCAAAAATCACTCGCTGACTATCTGACACATAATGATCCCAGACAAACATCGACCACGAATGTATGGGAAGCGCACAAATGCGTAATCAGAGGGGAAATCCTCAAAATTAAAGCACGCATTAACAAACAAAACAGACTTAAACATACCAATCTTCTACAAACTATAACACAGCTGGAGGGTAAACACAAAGGCAACCCATCAGACAAAGACACCAGAGAGGCCCTGGATGATGCTAGAGGGGCACTTAGAACACTCCTCCTAGAAGCACATAACCGTAAAACCCTTAACATGAAACAAAAATATCATGAAGGCAGTAACAAACCTGGCAAACTGCTCGCCAGAGCGGTTCGCAGAAAGCAGCTGAAAACATACATTCACTCCCTGCAGAATCCAGATGGAACCCTGATAAAGGGTAGCAAACAAATAGCAAACTCCTTCCATTCTTTCTATCAATCTTTATACAACATTAACCAATCCACAGACACCTCACACCTCTCTGGGGACGTATGCACTAGGAGCCAACTGATAGATCAATACTTAAAGACACTGAAACTACCACAGTTAGACTCTGAACAAAGAGACAGGCTAGATTCACATATCACTACAGACGAACTCCTACAGGCTATTAAAGACTTCCCAAGTGGGAAGAGCCCAGGCCCAGATGGCTTTTCTCTAAAATATTATAAGACATTTAAAGACACACTGGGACCCCTTATGCTCCAATTCTTCAATGAACTAATTGAGCACCCAACACTACCAGCAACAATGCTGAAAGCACATATCACTGTCTTGCCCAAACCGGGTAAACCACCGAACTCCCCATCAAATTTCAGGCCCATCTCCCTTTTGAATCTGGATATCAAAATCTTAGCCAAAATTCTTGCAAACCGCAAATACCTCCCAACCCTAGTACACACCGACCAGGTGGGTTTTGTCCCGGGCCGCGAGGCCCGCGATAACACCACCAAGGTGACCCAAATACTCAATTATGCACAAGTCGAGGGGGTGCCGATGGCACTGTTTTCGACCGACGCGGAGAAGGCCTTCGACCGTGTCGATTGGCTTTTTCTGCGTCGAGTCCTGAAGATCATGAATTTTGGAGACTCCTTCATCAACATGACCTTCGCACTTTACTCATCACCTAATGCTCAGATTAAAATAAATGGCACATTATCAAACACCTTTCCCATATCCAATGGCACTCGCCAGGGCTGCCCCCTATCACCACTATTATTTGCCCTCTCTATAGAAGCCCTAGCTCAAAAAGTACGCCTCAACCCCCTGATAGAGGGGGTCCGAATAGGAGACAACGAACATAAACAGGCACTTTATGCCGACGATGTTCTCTACACCCTATCTAACATTGAAACATCGATACCTGAACTCCTCAGGGAACTGGAGGAATTTGGTAAGCTTTCGAATTTCCAGCTAAATTTATCAAAATCAGAGCTACTCAATGTTAACTCCCCTCTTGAAAAGATTCAATTTCTCACAATGAACTATGGGGTCCCGCTATCCCCAGCCAGGTTAAAATACTTAGGTATATACCTAACAGCCTCTCCCATAGACTTATTCAAAAATAATTATATTAACCTAAGAAATGAAATAATTAATGACCTTTCCTCATGGAAGAATAAATCCTTGTCCTGGCTGGGGAAGATAGGCCTCATCAAAATGAACGTCCTCCCACAAATTTTATATGTCCTGCAAACCCTCCCTATACACCTACCTAAAGATTATCTTATTAACCTTCAGAGAACACTAGAACAATTCATTTGGTCGGGAATAAAACCTAGAATACCTAAAAAGACTCTCTACCTTCCTAGAGACAGGGGGGGCCTGGGCTTTCCAAACCTCACACTGTATAGAAGAGCTATTCTCCTCCAGAGGGTGACAGAATGGGCCCACAACACACAACAAAAACAATGGGTCAGAATAGATGGTCAAATCCTTCAGCATAACAATGTTGCCTCTCTGGCATGGATCCCCTCATCCAAACGCCCCAAAAATCTACACAGATTCCACTTGATCTCAGAAACTTTTTTAGAATGGGATAGAACTATAGCCTCCAGTACTCACATATCTACTTACTCGTCTCCATTAATCCCAATCCTGGAAAATCCTGATATTCCCTACTCCACAATGTGCAGACGCCTACATGCACCATACAGCCTGAGACAGGGCACTATACATAACGCACTTGCTGAAGGTAAACTCAGATCCCAGGGGGAAATGGCAGAATGCTATGGTGACACCTTTACATCATGGATGAGATATCACCAATTGTATCACTACCTAATGCACCACAAACATAAAAATGATTTCTGCAGGGCCCTCACCCCATACGAATCCCTCTGCACAGCCCTAACACCACCCAAGAGGATTATTTCAAAAGTATATAAATTACTACTCACTCCACCTGACACACAGTTGCCGACATACACTAGAGCATGGAACAACGATCTACATAACATTATTGAGGAAGAAGAATGGCTGAAGTCATTCCACATGGTCCAATGCTCCTCTGTCTCGGCGACTGTCCAAGAAATTCAGCTCAAATTACTCACCAGATGGTACCATACACCATCAAGACTACACCGCCTCTTCCCATCGGTCACAGCGACCTGCTGGAGGGGATGTGGAGAGATAGGCACACTGCTACACATTTGGTGGGCATGCCCCAAAATAACAAATTATTGGTCATCGGTAATCGAGATTATGTCGGAGAAACTAAACATGCAAATACCAAACACACCAGAAACCCTCCTCTTCTTGCACCTCCCTGAACAAATGGAGAAGCAGAAAAGGGCGCTCCTCCTGATTATGCTCACAGGTGCAAAGAGGCTTATTCCCAGATTGTGGAAGTCTTCAGAGACTCCATCTGTCTCAGAATGGCGATATGCAGTGGAGGAATTGCTTGTGCTAGAAAAACTGCACTACTCATTGAGCAAACAATTACCCTTCTATGACACAATGGTCATGTGGAAATAAAATAGCCACATATGCTATAGCTATCAGGCTCTGGATACACCCTCTACCCCCCCCCCCCCTTTTTTTTTTTTTTTTTTTCCCCTTCTCTCTCCCCTTCCCCTCTCCTTTTCTCTCTTTCCACCTCTAGACTAACTCTCTTCCTAATTCTGATGAACATACTATATTGCTGATTAATATCTAACTATACTTAAACGTTAATATATGGTTTTTTATGTTCAAATATTCATAATTTAATGTTGAAAATTCAAGCTAAATACTGACGAAGGGCTTGCAAACATGCACAAGGACAATTGTTGTTAAAGTTTGATGAAAGAAGGAGAAATCAATCCGGCCTAGTTTGGGCCCTCCATGGACTCTTACTTTATATTTATTTAATATTTTTCCTACAACACCAAGGACGATTTGTATTTAATTCCTTCTTCTTCCTAGATTGAATGCATGTTACTGTTGGGCTCTTTGTTCTTGTAATGTTGTTCTTTTTATTTCAATAAAGCTTGTTGAAAAAAAAAAAAAAAAAGGTGCCACATGTCTGAACTAGGCCTCAAAGACAGAAGGATTTGTACCCAGTCAGGACCAGCCTGAAACCAAGGGCCCCAGCACTTTCAAGGCCACATAGAGTCTCCCCCGATGATGGAGGGATAAAGAACAGTCAGACAGACTTAGTAGGACACGAAGGCGCGCCAGTCTATAACTAAAGGCGCAACATACCTCCGCCGGGACAAAAGGAAACACCGGCCCCGAAGGTAGACCCCGAGGCCTCAGGGGCAGTCGCTCCCCCGGAAGGCTGAACTGGACCAGGTGATCCCACTCCTGACGAGCCCCAGTTAACGAAACATGGACAATATCATAAGCACACTGCGGGAGGTGCAGATGCACCAGCGCCAAAGATATGGCCATGCGGAACCGTGTTGTAACCTCCGGTGGGAACAGGCCACACTCCCTAGAAAGGATAAGTAGCGTTTGGGTTACCTGCATGCCTAGTAAGAGTTGATAGTAGGGAACTTGTCTTGTGAGAAATAGAATCCCCAGAGACGGATGGCTTAGTAGGCACCCGATTCCCTGATTCCGAGGAACAGAGCACTCTAAAATGGCATTCAGAACATAACTGATAGGCATGTATCACCCGAGCCAATTCATATTCTTTGCAAGAAATAGAGTCTAAATCAGAGACATCCTTCTCCAAGAATCCTCCATAACTGGGACTCTGCCGCCTCCAGAGAAACAGACACCAGCGGACCAGGATTTCTCCATCACCACGCGGTCAGGAAAACGGAAATGGGGTCACAAGGTAAACCGTGCAGTCCATACAAAAGCGCGCCCGACCGAAAAGGCCGCGTCATTAGACATAGGTCGTTATGTTCCAAAATAGCCATGAGCCGATGCAACACTACACAGTAGCTGACGGAATCACATAAACATGATTATAAACCCCCCTGTTCAATAATCCCCCTCAGGAGATATTAACCCTTGATTCCAAGATACAAAAAGGAGCCTCACTGAGACCCTATGTTAAAGTTATCCGCGAAAGGTCGTAGCCCCTCTCGGATAAACAGTTGAAATTACAATACATCCATGATGAAAGTAAAATGAAACAATCTTACCGGAATCTACACCGTGGAACAGGAACATGGCCCCTCAAGTGTGACAGATAGTAGCGTCGCCTCTGCCATGGACCTGAGAGAAAAAAGCAGGCAGCGAAACTCGTCAACGCTAATTGCTTGTGGAGCTGTTAATATGAGTCGAGATGGTTTTAAAGAAAGATTCTCCCTGCATCTCCGGTCTCTAACTTTCACCCATGCTCTCACTGAGAGTCTGACAGGACTACTTAAAACTCCAGTCCCATGCCGAAGTGTACCCTCCATAAGAGACTAAAGAAAACCTCTGCCAACCTCCTGGGATGAAAGGCAAAGAATGACTGGGGAATGAGGGAAGTGGGAAGAGTATTTAAGCCTTTGGCTGGGGTCTTTGCCTCCTCCTGGTGGCCAGGTTATAATTTCCCAAAAGTAATGAATGCAGCTGTGGACTATTTCCATTTATGAAGAAAATTGACAATTTGGGCCCAATTTGGACATTTCCACATAGGGGTGTACTCACTTTTGTTGCCAGCGGTTTAGACATTAATGGCTGTGTGTTGAGTTATTTTGAAGAGACAGTGAATTTACACTGTTAAACAGGCTGTACACTCACTACTTTACATTGTAGCAAAGTGTCTTTTTTTCGTTGTTGTCACATGAAAAGATATAATAAAATATTTACAAAAATGTGAGGGGTGTACTCACTTTGTGAGATACTGAGGCTTATTTAACAAATGTCTGTCGAACCTGATCCAACAGTGTGGATCAGGTCCGACAGACATCGCTGAATGCGGAGAGCAATACGCTCTCTGTTTTCAGCATTGCACCAGCAGCTCACAAGAGCTGCTGGTGCAACCCCGCCCCCTGCAGACTCGCGGCCAATCGACCACCAGCAGGGGGTGTCAATCAACCTGATCGTACTCAATCGGGTTGAATTGTGGCGATTCCTGTCCGCCTCATCAGAGCAGGCAGACAGGGTTATGGAGCAACGGTCTTTAGACTGCTGCTTCATAACTGGTGTTTCTGGCGAGCCTGGAGGCTTGCCAGAAACACGGGCCCTCAAGCTCCGTACAGAGCTTGATAGATAGGCCCCACTGTATGTAAGATTCAAGGTACTTTTGGTGCGGAAGCCTCAAATAATAATATTTAATTATATTTGTGCCCTAAACAATTTAAAATTAACATGCATCTTAGCACGTAAAGGGATAGTAAACCCAAAAACAGAATTTATGCTTACCTGATAAATTACTTTCTCCAACGGTGTGTCCGGTCCACGGCGTCATCCTTACTTGTGGGATTATCTCTTCCCCAACAGGAAATGGCAAAGAGTCCCAGCAAAGCTGACCATATAGTCCCTCCTAGGCTCCGCCCACCCCAGTCATTCGACCGACGGACAGGAGGAAAAATATAGGAGAAACCATATGGTACCGTGGTGACTGTAGTTAGAGAAAATAATTCATCAGACCTGATTAAAAAACCAGGGCGGGCCGTGGACCGGACACACCGTTGGAGAAAGTAATTTATCAGGTAAGCATAAATTCTGTTTTCTCCAACATTGGTGTGTCCGGTCCACGGCGTCATCCTTACTTGTGGGAACCAATACCAAAGCTTTAGGACACGGATGAAGGGAGCAAATCAGGTTACCTAAACGGAAGGCACCACGGCTTGCAAAACCTTTCTCCCAAAAATAGCCTCCGAAAAAGCAAAAGTATCAAATTTGTAAAATTTGGCAAAAGTGTGCAGTGAAGACCAAGTCGCTGCCTTACATATCTGGTCAACAGAAGCCTCGTTCTTGAAGGCCCATGTGGAAGCCACAGCCCTAGTGGAGTGAGCTGTGATTCTTTCAGGAGGCTGCCGTACGGCAGTCTCATAAGCCAATCGGATGATGCTTTTAAGCCAAAAGGAAAGAGAGGTAGAAGTCGCTTTTTGACCTCTCCTTTTACCAGAATAAACAACAAACAAAGAAGATGTTTGTCTGAAATCTTTTGTAGCCTCTAAATAGAATTTTAGAGCACGGACTACGTCCAAATTGTGTAACAAACGTTCCTTCTTTGAAACTGGATTCGGACATAAAGAAGGTACAACTATCTCCTGGTTAATATTCTTGTTAGAAACAACCTTTGGAAGAAAACCAGGCTTAGTACGCAAAATTACCTTATCTGCATGGAACACCAGATAGGGCGGAGAACACTGCAGAGCAGATAACTCTGAAACTCTTCTAGCAGAAGAAATAGCAACCAAAAACAAAACTTTCCAAGATAGTGACGCCTTCTAGAAACTTTTCCAGCTACTTTCAGATCCTCACACATGCATCTGCATGTCTTGCTCTCAAAAACAACTGCGCAGTAATGGCGCGAAAATGAGGCTCAGCCTACAACTGGGAAGGCCCTCCCTGACTGGAAAAGGTGTCTAACATAGTGCCTGCCGTTAAAAAACATTCCCCAAGTTTATAAATGTGAATTATCAGCATAAACATGTATAAAATGCCCAAATAAAGCAATCGATTTAGCCCATAAAAGTGTCTACCAATTTTATAGCCCATATTAAGCCCTTTATTCTGTTTGCTTGACTAAGAAAATGGCTTACCGGTCCCCATGAGGGGAAATGACAGCCTTCCAGCATTACATGGTCTTGTTAGAAATATGGCTAGTCATACCTTAAGCAGAAAAGTCTGCTAACTGTTTCCCCCAACTGAAGTTACTTCATCTCAACAGTCCTATGTGGAAACAGCAATCGATTTTAGTTACTGTCTGCTAAAATCATCTTCCTCTCACAAACAGAAATCTTCATCCTTTTCTGTTTCAGAGTAAATAGTACATACCAGCACTATTTTAAAATAACAAACACTTGATAGAAGAATAAAAAACTACATTTAAACACCAAAAAATTCTTAACCATCTCCGTGGAGATGTTGCCTGTGCAACGGCAAAGAGAATGACTGGGGTGGGCGGAGCCTAGGAGGGACTATATGTAAGGATGACGCCGTGGACCGGACACACCAATGTTGGAGAAATGTTTTCTTTCACAATTTAGATAGAGCATGCAATTTTAAGCAACTTTCTAATTTACTCCTATTATAATTTCTTCTTCATTCTCTTGCTATCTTTATTTGATAAAGCATGAATCTAAGCTAAGGTTCAGCACCTGGGTTGCGCTTGCTGATTGGTGGCTAAATGTAAACCTGATAGTAAAAGGGTTTTTGTAACAGAATAAATAAATAATACATCTTCATGTAGAGAAATTTTAGAAAGTCTGGAAAATATATTCACATTGGTTTGAAAGTCAGGGTAAACTAAAAAAGGAGAACCATTTACCACAGGTCTGGGAATCATTCTAGGATACATAAAGATTTAATAAACTACAGATTTTAGTTTAGACCTTCTTGTGTATCAGTTTGTTATTCAGGCTTCTTCCATCAACTTCATTAAAGTTGTTAGGGAGCTTCTGGAAGAACCTATGAGGCAATGCATGTGTCGGACATAAAATCCATCCTGATATTTTATCCAAATAAAGCAGTTACCAGAAATCTAAAAGTAGTTCTATACAATAGTTTCCAATGGCAACACCAGTAAGGGATGGTTCTTTTAATATTTTGTCTCAAACCATAGGACAGTAAAAATCATTGTTCCATCGCTTTTATTTTCTTTATAAGCTGTGTGTAGGTTTTACTCATGAGGCGAGAGAGTTCAAAGTAATGCATCACAAGTATAGTGCACTGTAGTCAAACAAAATAAATCATATCAATGAAAGGCCCATACAGTGATGGTAATGTAGAAACTAACTTCACAACAAAATGAATAGGAAAAAAGATATAAAAAAAAGGTTGTGACCCATGACCTTGTGACTCCTTCCTCTGCATGCTTGTGTGCATATGCAGGCTCTACATGACCTTGTGACTCCTTCATCTGCATGCTTGTGTGCATATGCAGGCTCTACATGACCTTGCGACTCCTTCATCTGCATGCTTGTGTGCATATGCAGGCTCTACATGACCTTGTGACTCCTTCATCTGCATGCTTGTGTGCATTTGCAGGCTCTACATGACCTTGTGACTCCTTCATCTGCATGCTTGTGTGCATATGCAGGCTCTACATGACCTTGTGACTCCTTCATCTGCATGTTTGTGTGCATATGCAGGCTCTACATGACCGTGTGACTCCTTCATCTGCATGCTTGTGTGCATATGCAGGCTCTACATGACCTTGTGACTCCTTCATCTGCATGCTTGTGTGCATATGCAGGCTCTACATGACCTTGTGACTCCTTCATCTGCATGCTTGTGTGCATATGCAGGCTCTACATGACCTTGTGACTCCTTCATCTGCATGTTTGTGTGCATATGCAGGCTCTACATGACCTTGTGACTCCTTCATCTGCATGCTTGTGTGCATATGCAGGCTCTACATGACCTTGTGACTCCTTCATCTGCATGCTTGTGTGCATATGCAGGCTCTACATGACCTTGTGACTCCTTCATCTGCATGCTTGTGTGCATATGCAGGCTCTACATGACCTTGTGACTCCTTCATCTGCATGTTTGTGTGCATATGCAGGCTCTACATGACCTTGTGACTCCTTCATCTGCATGCTTGTGTGCATATGCAGGCTCTACATGACCTTGTGACTCCTTCATCTGCATGCTTGTGTGCATATGCAGGCTCTACATGACCTTGTGACTCCTTCATCTGCATGCTTTGTGTGCATATGCAGGCTCTACATGACCTTGTGACTCCTTCATCTGCATGTTTGTGTGCATATGCAGGCTCTACATGACCTTGTGACTCCTTCATCTGCATGCTTGTGTGCATATGCAGGCTCTACATGACCTTGTGACTCCTTCATCTGCATGCTTGTGTGCATATGCAGGCTCTACATGACCTTGTGACTCCTTCATCTGCATGCTTGTGTAC